>NW_009730473.1:0-59427 GCF_000703405.1 Apaloderma vittatum
GAAACAGGCCCCTTTGGTATCGCTGCGGACCTTGCTTGCGTTTGCAGCTGAAGCTAAGTTATGATTAGGAAGAGTCCAATGGCTGAGAATGACTTCGTATCATGCAACAGCGTGTAAAACTAGGGAGCACGAACCTGTGAGTGAGCTTGCATTCACCTGAGACAGGAATGAGATGTGTCTGTTTCCTGCAGTCCCAGAGGTAAAGGTTAGTTTGATAAAATGTAATTAGACTTTATCAGCAGAGCTTAGAGAGTAGTACATGCAGTATATTACACAGTTTTATTATTTAATTGGAAGTGTAAACTCCAGGTGGGTCCAAGGTCTTGTGACACATACAGTACAGCTTCTGCTATATAACAAAGCGATGTTTCATTTTGTATTTTGTTCTCATAGTAGATTTATAGCAACTATATGAAAACTATTTTTGTAACTGAAAATACTCTAAATAACCTGTGTTCTGGTTTCTGCAAAGTCTGTTCAAACTTTGCAGAATATTTTTTACGAGACTTCAGATATAACTTCTTAAAGCATGTCATGCTAAAAACACCAGTCCCTGTGAAATTTCTACTGGCAGCACTTGTTTCTTTCTGTAAAGATGAAGGAAGCAGAAGAAACAGAAAACTATTTGGAGAAAGTGACAGAAGCTTTTATATCAGCTTATGTTCTTAGCATTCCATAGTCCCTCTGTCGAACTTTAGCAAAAAGTAACAGTTTTTTAAAGTGTAGAAAAGGCCACAGGTTCTGGCTTCATGTCTTCTTAAATTTCATGTGGTTCTCCAAATGAAATACTTCTGGATGAATAATGCTAAGCTTTGACTTACATAAGAGATTTTTGATTAGTTTTTGTGATGCTCAAAAATACACCTTAACCTCTACTAAGCTTAAGAAAGATGTTGTTTTTAAAGGTCTTGAGGTTTGGTATGGGCTGGCTTTTGTGTCCAGAAACTAAGGGAAATGTCAGAAAATATATAAAAGCTTTCTGTAGTACTTTGTCATCCATTCTTCATGTTATGTGCTGTACATTCTTAGATTTAGGAATCTCCCAAACTGACTTTCTGCCCTCCACTGTCCTTTTTTTTTCTTTTTGACTATGTTCCTTGGTTAATTTATCTCTGTTTCAGAAATTCCTCACACTTACGTTACATAACACAGAACTACAATTTATTTGTGTACTGTACAAATTTTAGTAATAGTTTTAGGTCCTTGCAGTGCTGTGAAAATTGACCCCAACGTGTCTGTCTTGCTACAGTTTACTAATTTCTTGATCAAAATTAGTCTATCTCATTCTGTACAGGCTAAGCTCACTTTGAATAGCATCTACATGCATTGGATAGATACGTCTGTTCAGTCATGTTTTAGTATTTTTAACAGCACTTCCTATTAGCCTTTCTGTAGAAACAAAATTAAGTGTTTGGTTTAAAGATCAGTACAATCACTGGAGCAAGTTGTGCTGATACCGTGGATGCTCTGTTTTCCTTCCTCGTAACTTTCATTGATACCGGTGGGAAACTGTGCTAATTTTGGCAAAGATTTCAAGTGTTTATTTGTAATATCTGCTTGATTACTTGTGTGTTTGTAAACTTTTGTTACTGTAGAAAAAGTGGTGCCAAGCTCAACATATACCTTACCAGAAATGTTGTGTGTGGTAGGCAATAAGGCAAGCGTACTCATTCTTGTACAGTGATTCATGCGTATGTGTCTGTCTCTCTACTCTATGTACTTTATGGTGACTGTTACTTGGAATTTATTTGCCTGTTGCCTAGGAATATACTTTCTGGATGACTACAAAGTTCAGTTTTGTTTGTACGGGTTTGCCGTGTAGCAGTTATATAATCCAGGAAAGCAAGAGAAGCTTCTTAATGAGCTCCTGAGGCATGCTGGATTTAAAAAGAGGGATGTTGTTAAGATGAGAAAAACTTTTAATTTTTTTGCAATCTGCCAGTGCAGCCACTTCTAGTGCAAGGCACTGGTGTCCTAAAGGGATCACAGACAGATGTTTCAAAATCTATTTGAGCCATCCTCTGAGGATAGTCTTAAGTGCTGAAATGCTTTCTTAAGAGCGATTCCAGGCCTTGTCTCCAGCAGCATTCCTAAGGTGAAATGTTGTTATGTTGTCCTGGCTGAAATAAGTCATGACTGAGTGTGAGTGGACCAGCAGTTATGGAGCTGTTTTGGGGCACAGGCAGGCTTCCCTTCAGGTTTCTGCTCCACAAAGACTGGGCAGGAACCTTAAACACCTTTGTCATGTTTGTATCTCTCTTTAAAATGCGACTTAGGCTGCTGGATTTCAGTAGGTTTCCCTGTTGAATTTTAGTGTCTGAATTTTTCCAGTTTTGCTACTGGAGAACTTAAAGGCACCTGACTTATTTTTTTAGGATTGTCACTTGGTTATGCAAAGTTCTGGTAATGTGTGACTGGTGCAGCAGCAGCAGTCATACCTGAACACAACACAGTCTCTTGGGGCTTTTGCCTAAGCTTTATATCCACAAGGTAATCTTCCTTGTATCATCAAAGGCCTTGGAGCTTATTCGCCCCTTTGGTCCTTACTGGCACACTAGATGTGCTCTACCTGAGCTGTGTTTTTCATAGACCAATAACCGCCTTGACTGTGCCTTCCAGGTGTAGTCCAAGGAGATGAAAGCAGTACCTGTGGTGGTACCTGTCTCCACGTTTATAGCCTGAACCAGCGGTTCAAAAGTGTTGGGTTAAAGCCCGCTGCAGCCCTTAATACTTCTACATCTGTTTCAGGCTTCTGAGCGCTGTGGTGAGCAAAAAGGCGGTGTGGTTTCCCAGGCCTGTTGCAGAGGATGGGTGATTCCTGGGTAGCACCCTCAGAGTTGTTGGCTGGAGGGTAGAGCACTTGGCCCCACAAGTAGGGAGCCTGGTTTCAAGCCTGCAGCTAGTGTCTGCTGGGGGAGACTGAAGCTGAAGACAGGCCAGGCTCGCTCTGACCCTCTGGCTGAACCTGCCACTGTGTCTAGACAGGAGTGTGAGCTCCCTCTCCAGTGCCAGGATAGCCATCCTCTGTGCTACACCTGTAGCTCCAGGCGGGGGCACTTCTTTGGGTTGAGGTCTGTCCTCAGTTCTTGTCTCTGCTTCCGACAGTGGTTTGCAGTTCCACCCAGCAACTCCCTTCTACGTAAGCGCTCGATGGATAAAGCCTTTTATGTTCCTTACTGTGCACCAGTACGGTTTCAGTGGGAAGAAGAGAGTCTGTCTCAGCCTTGCTGATAAGAAGGCATGCCTGTTTGAGTTTTGATGTGGGATTTAACTTTTCCGTGTGGAAGAGGGCAGTCAGTACAGGCTTCTTATCTCCTTAGTGAATTTATTAGTCAGGAGGCAATTTAAGAAGCTGCTACTGCCAAGCTGTCCCATGCTTTTGAGTGAAGCTGCTAGGACATTATGTGTGTGGTGATCTCGGCGCTGCCTGCATGCTGGCATAGATGCTGCGGCTGTAATTCCCTGAGTAGGGCCTTTGCTGAGACCGCAGCATTCAAATGTCTGGTTTGGGCCTCTCGAGTAGACTCTCCTGTGAGCCTCCACGCTCCACCAAGGTGATGGCACAGTCTCAGAGCTTTAGGTAGCTGGCTATTGGCAAAATAGAGAGTAACTATAGCCTGTTAAAAAGGCAGGCAAGGTTTCTAGGGACTCCCAACTGAGAATTTAGGAGTCTGTGATTTAAGCGTGTAGTTCTGATGTTGTGTGTCCCTGTCATTGCTGAAGGGAACAGTTCCTCTTTCTTCTACCTGCTTGGTCTTGTCCTTGGGTTGGGTTTAGTGGTTATGCAGTTGGCAAAGACTCTCAATCCAATGAGTTTCCTGTTCATCGCATTGGCCTTGGAATGGTTGTCACGGTGCAGGTGGATGGCCCCTAATACAACGCCAGGGAAATGGGAGATGCCTCATTCCATTACAGAGATGACAGAGCTGTGGTGTGTGAATTGCAGGTGGCAGCAAAGACTCTTGGAGACACATATTATCCTTTTGTAAAATGTGCATAGGTCTACCACTAGGTCGCTTTGGATGTTGTGAATAAAGACTCTTGCTCATGCCAAATGAGGAGTGGCAGTGGTAGTACAGAAAAATGCATATATATTCAGAAAATGAGTTGTGGTTTTTGGCACCAGTTCAGATTAGTGAGATGCAGCCATTTGCAGATGGCTCTTTGCTCTAGTAAAGCCTCCATTTCCCCAGTAGTTGTCCTGCACGTCATCTGTTAATACAGTCTCTTCTGGGAGCCAAGGAGGTGCGAGGCAGTAAGGTTATGGCGACATGAATAAGTTACAAGGATAGCAGGTGACATGAAATACACTTCATCCAAGAGGGGATAATTTAAGGTCACCCCATGCTGAATGATAAGCTACTTCTCAGTTATTTTGGGCAAAAACATTCACATGTGCAACTTTTAAGTTTGCATGGTACTGTGGTAGCTTTTCTGTGTTGCTATATGCATAATGAGTCAGAATTTCCTCCCTATAGAGTGTAGAAAATGAATAGCAGAGGAGTTGAGGAGTTGCCTGAAGATGTAATCCATGTTATGATAAATCCTGCAGTTTGACAGACAGAAGGACCATGCTTGTATGTCTGAATGTCCAGAGTATTTATGGTCAGATTGTATTATGCTTTGTCTCTTACATAGAAGCAGGGTGTGTATCTGGGAGGAAAAAGTACTCAGGAAATTATAGATATTCTGAGAAAGTAAAATTTTGCCCACAAAAGAAAATGGAAGTGAGGTAATTGAGAATGCTTTCTAATAAAGCCCAATTGTATTGATTTTTAGTGAGCAAGCCAAGTTGTCATCTTCCCTCTTTGGGAGACCATCTGTGACAAACTGGTAGTGCTTGATACACAGGAAACAAAGGCTTCTTGGCCTGGTTTGAATTCTCAGGTGCTACCCACTGTTGAAGGCTGTTTTGAAACTCGAGACTGTGGTCTTGAATTGCTACCTGCATCAGTTCAGCACATCTTGGTTTTAGTGTTATGCAGGGGAATGAACTTTTCTTTATATATGTAGCTCCTGTTAGAGCATATGCCACCTGTGCTGAAGACCATTTGGATATGACAGGTCATTGGTTTCGGTTGTTTGTTTGTTTTTTCAATTGAGTTATTATGATGAAGCTATTTTGATGCCGACACCAGTATCAATATGCTGAAAATAGCAACCAATGACTTTTTCCTACCAAAATATTAATAGGCCTAATTTAAATTTCTGTGTGGCTTGAACTTGGTTTTTTTTCCTTGCTTTAAGCTGATTGCTTAAATTCTGCCCATTTCATTTCTGTGATACGTAGTTTAGCCTTCTTTTAGCGCATATGAGAAGCTACTCTGTTTAGCAAATCTACCATAAGATGGTAAACACTGTTGTTAGTGTTGTAGATCTGTATGGCTCTCTTTTTTTCCTCTTCTAAACTTTATTTGTGATCTCATGTGTGCCATTGCCTGTGCACAAGGCCCTGAACATGAGTTTTAAGATAGATTTAAGAATAATGCTGGTCTGAGGGTATTAAATTAATCTGTTTCTTTATATAGCAGGCCATGAAGTATATTGCATATTTTTTCCAGGAAGAACTCAGGGGATTTTCTTTAACCCCAATTCCCCGCAAAAATCCTAAATACTACTTTTGTTAAATGTCTGGCTTGTGCCAGTTAGCTTTTACAGCCTTAAAAGCCATAAAAATAGAATGTATGTGTGTTGATCAATAGCTCCCATTGTTGCTTGTGTTAGTCTGAAATACTGTATCGTGAGAAGCTACCAGGGGCTGGCTGGGTGGGTAAGTTTGTTTTGACATCAGCTCTAACAAAGACTTAGAACTAGCCTAATGGTGGAAATTACACTAAGCCATCAAGTGTTGAAGGTAGTAGCAAAACCCTTGTGTATTTCTTGGAGGAAAAGTTAACTGTATTCCTGGGCTCCTACTCCTTCTTCCAGTAGTCTGTAGAGAAGACTTTACATCCCAGAAGAACTGGAGATACGTGCATTTTTCTTAATCTGTGAGAGCGCTTATTGGTAGGCATCCTTCTCCCAAGAAGTGTACTGTTATGCTTGCAGAAGCATTTCATGGGAACATGGAGCACAGCCACTCAGCAACAGAATTGACTGTAACAATCAGCCTTTCATAGTGACTCTGTTCCGTGATCTAGCAATCATTTACCTCAAGTCCAGGAAGTTTACGTCCTCCTTATGGTACATCCCTTTACCACAGCCTGTTTGAACTGATAGGCAGCAAGGAATGATAATAAGCTTGATCAGGTGGCAGCTCTTCAGAGAAATAGCTGCATTCTTTTGCAGATCACAGGCTGAATATAAATTGACAGTGTTGCCAAAAAAAAAAAAAGTGAATGTTGTCTTGGGGTACATAAGTTAGAACAGAGCCTGCAGGGCACGTGAAGTAATGCCTCAATTCTGCACAGCACTGATAAGGCTGCTGCCGCAGTAGCCTCACCTACTGCCTTTGGTTTGGGGCACGGCATTTCAAGGAAAAGGCAGATCAGCTGGAAAGTGCCCAAAAGAGAGCAGTGAGAACGACTGGAGATCTTGAAAATACAGTGTATTGTACTGTGTTATTCCACATAAGAAGAGGTGTCTGGAGAGGGATCTTCGGACGCTGTAAAAAGGTGTTGTAGGAAATAGAAAAAAGTAGCACCCACCTGCACAGACTCACACAGGCAAAAAAAATGTATTCCTTGTTTCCATTGCAGATAGAACAAAAAGTAGTGGCTTCAGTTGTGCCAAGAAGGAGAGATGGTGGGTAAGTGGAGAAGATACCGTGATTGTGAAATAGAATAGGCAATAGAATTTGGTGCGTGAGACTTCTGAGACCAGCTTGGACAAACATGCTGGGAATGACGTGGGCCTATGGTCTCTGTTCAGGGCAGAGATATTGAACTCTCCTGAGGTGTTTGCTGTCCCTTGTTTGATCCAGTCTGTAATAGTGCAGAAGGTGCCTGAGAAACAGTTCTTTGTGTACATTAAGCAGTTTGAAGTCCCTTAACTGCTTCAGGAGTCATGACTTGGAAAGACTACACACTCAGTTTGTGTAGCTTTTTTGAACACGGAGGCTAAATCTAAGAGGAATGTCAGAGATGGCAGAAAGTGTTTGCTCTTCCTTATACTGCACCTGGGAAGCACTAATAGAGAGTGAATCTCCTGATATTGGCTAGATAATGTGCTATTCATCTCAACAATTGACACTTTTTGGTGAGCTGATGTTCTTGAAAAATGCTCCAAAAAACCAATGAAACGGAGCATGTGAAATACACTAAAATAAGTGTGTTAAGAGATAGAATTAAGCACCTGTGCTGGGCACATTTGTGCCATAGTGCTGTGGAACAAACCCTCTTCTGTCTGGTTATCTTCTTTTTCTCATTTTGAGTTCAGCGTGCAGTCCTTGAAACAATGGTTTGTTTTGTACAGATAGAGTTTAACTCTCTTCAGAAGGAGTTATGCCCTTTATATAATCTGGGAGGAAACTGCTGATACTTCCATACTGTCCAAATACTACGTGAATACTAATTCGTATTCTCTTTCTCTGCAGAGAGGAATCCTGTTTGAAGGAGAACCATATGCTTTAAGAATGGCTTTCAAGATGACTGTCATTCGCAAGGGGGGAAGTCGTTCAGTTCCAAGTAAAATGTCTTTAGTTGTAGTTCTCTTTCCTCCCAGTTACAGTGCTTGGGCTGTTTTGGCCCAAGCACTCCAAATGGCACAATTGCCGTTTGTACCAGTTCCGTCAAATAACTTCTGTGAATTGGGAACCAAAGCAGAAGTCTGCTCTTTCGCGCAGCCAGGGTGTACTACCTGTGTAGACAGGACGGTGTGTGCTCATTGAGGTTGTTCTGAGGACTACCAGAGGTCTGATTTGTAGAGTGGAGGAAATCATGTTTCTAGATCTGATGGAACTTTTAGGAAAGTAATTGGCAGAGTCAGACCCAGAACTTGGAAGCAGGTTCACTTCATGTCGAGCTGTTTAATTGTCTCCCCTCAGATGCCAGTTAGTGAAGATTTATAACGTGTCTTGTTTTGTCTTGTCACATCCTGCCAAGTCATGCTTGCTTGCCTAGTATAATTTGAAGTTGGTCCTTCCTCCTCAGAAAAATAGGCTTATTCTTGCTCTTCAACCTCCTCTCAAACTTTACTTCCTCCTTCTCAACAAGCCATCTTCAGACCTTTGCTCTTGCAACACATTGGTTCTGCATGTTTGCTCTGGGTCCCGAGGCGTTGCTTTCTGAAATTGAATTCTCCGTAATGCTGCTGGCAAAGAAGGAAAAATAATTGAACAAGACATATCTGCAGCAGAAGTCAAAATACTTGAGCTGCGAAAGTGGGATGCTCCTGGTCGTTGTTCTGGAAAGCCATGTTTGCCCCCTCAGGCCACACCACAAACATGTGCATGTTGAGGGCATCTGTCCTACAGGGAGAGTGCTAACGGCTAAAAACTGGTGTTTTAAGAGGCCTACTTGGAGTTGAATGACTTGGTGGTAAGCAACATAGTTGTTCCTTTCTGAAATTGGTATGTTTTAAAGTGCTGGTGACTTTTTCTACTTTCTGTAAGTTTTCCCCCGATATTAGGTATGGCTAAGTACATGTAGTAGTGTAATGTGTTTTCTTACAGCAGGAAGAAATCGTTCCGAGGATTCTTTGGAAACAAGACCTTTGGCACTGCGTGGTGTAGTGCTTGGTAATGACTCTCGCTGACTAACTCTGATAAAGTTATCTGTGTGTTGGGGTGACTGGTTAATAGCTGATAGAACAAGTGATGTCTGGGGTGGTTAATGGTGCTGGAAGGAAATGATACGATAAAGGTGCACTTGTGACATGCCACGCCTGCCTCATCATCTGCAATAGTGCTGCAGTCCTTTTTCCCTGCCACCCCAAAATGACTTTTGTGGTTAGAAGAATTGGTGCAGTGCCCAGGCTTACTCTTTGTCAGCCTAGATTCACTATGAGGATGAAAATTGTCATCATTTGTATATGTGGGCTAAGAAACCCTGCCTGTTTTGGCAATGTGCTGTTTTAGTGAGTCCTGCAGTGACCACTTAAACCCAATTGAGTATGTTATTTCTTAAACCCGTGTTTCAGTGAGAATCTTGATTATTTCCTTGTAATTAAAAATCAGACCAAAGAGATGAATGCAAGTACTGATAGCTTGCTTTTGAGCTCTGTGTGCAGTAGATGGTTCTTTGTTCAGGGACCTGCTGTTTCTTTGTATTACAAAAACTCATTTCAGTTCAGGAGATGTTAGAGGCTGCGGATCCAGCCCTCTGCCTCCTGTTGCTGGAGTCTGGTGTCGGTGCAGCCAGTATGGACTCTCCTTGCAGCCATTTGAAGGATGGGAGGGTAGCGCCGGGTAATGGTGAGGTTACTCCAGCTCGAGTTCATCAGTGTGTTTTGTTTTGTAGCAGAGGCCTTAACTGCTCGGAGGTCTTTTGGTGGACAGGTCAGCTGGAGAGCATCAGGCCAGCCGAACAGACCTGAACCTGCCCGGCTGGGACCCGAATGATGGTTGTGGCAGATGCTTAGAGAAGTTATGAGGCACAGAGCAATGTGCTCACCTTCCCCTTGGCAGACCTTCTTGCTGTCTGTCAGATGCTGATCTACAGACTCTGGTGGCAGCAGCTGTGTCCATGGTGCCATGTTTAATAGCCGTGGATGGATCTGCTCCACATAAACTTTATAAACAATTTTTGAATTTACTTTCATTCCTGTTGTCACAGGAATGTAAGGAGGCTATTGACGCATGTTGGCTATTCTCTGGTTTTCCTGGGAGTAAAACACAAGCAAATATAAAGTTGCTTTTGCTGTGTTTTGAGTTTTGTTGTGTGGTGGTTTTTTTTTTAAACCTGTAAAGGAAGACATTATTTATTTTTAAGTGTATGCATATACGTTCATTTTACTAAAACACCCTGGCTTTTGACCAATTAAAAATCAAAATAATTTCAGTTGAGATGTCTAAGAAGTTCAGAAGTCAAAAGTTCTTCCCCAAACAGAAAATACTTTCCTGCTAAAAATAAAAAAGCTTGCAAAAAAGGGAGGAGGAACTAAAGGCTGAATACAGCTTGGGGACCTGTCTTCTAACTTCGTCTAGTGCATGCTAATCTGTGACTTAAACCAGCACTGGAGGGTTTTGCGGAACCTAAAACCCCCTTGTAGTTGAAGAGGAGGGTGTCCAAATCCACATTTGCTGCTAGACTAGGTTAAGTGTTAACGTGGCAGAGGAGCATTCTCCAGAAGTGACTTACAACATTAGTACTGCAACAATAAAGAAGTCCTGTCTCTGTAGTGTTTATGCCAAAAGTACAATTAATATTCAAGTAAAATCTGCACCCATCTTTTGTCTGATATGGAGAGTGTCTTTCTCTTGGTTTTTAGTTAATGCTGCCTTTCTGTTGTTTTGGGTATGGCTTTAAGAGTTGCTTGATCTCAGTGCTCTTTCACACTGTTGTGTAAAAGAGATGTTTTTTTTCTTTGCCAGTCAGTCTTTGCGGACAGACTTGCATGCAGTCAGAGATGCCTTGTAGTTTTAAGAGTTGCTGTGCCGTCTGGCAGAGGTGGCTGCCGATAATGTGTCGACTCATGATGCTTCCATCACGTGTGGCTTTAGCAGTAGTGTCCTGTGAGATAGTGTGGGTAAGACATTATCAGAGAGACTTCACAAGGCCTCCAGGCATGATAGAGCTGTGTGCGAAACTCAGCGTTCAGATACACTTGCTGGCCGCAGGGGTGGGAAGAGAAGGATAGAGGGAGCTTGTTCGGAGGTTGCCTGTGGTGCTGCTCTTGTTTTGCCGACAAAGAGAGAGCTTAATTCACTGGAGCTGTCAATCTGGTAGTTTTCAAGCACTGAAAGAAAACTCCTGTAAAAGTGTGTGTAAGTGTATGTGAGGGAGGAAGAGGAAAAAGAAACTAAGCACGTCTACTGTTCTGGTGAAAGGCTGATGGTGGAAAAAAAAATTAGTACTTGTAGTTGCTGACCCGCACACTGTATCTGGCAGAGAAGGGGGAAGCGTAAGAGGAAAAGGGGAGAAGTACTGTTGCACGGGTTAGAGCACCGTGTGTTGTGCAAAGAGTACGTGATGATAAAATTGAGCAGCACCCTTTGTCACTCAGCACGGCCACCTTTGAAAACTGGTTTAATCTATATAGAGACAATGATTTCTGCTCTGCCTTTGAGCTGTTGCTGGTTGCATGGACTGCAGGTGGGAGCTGGGGCCGTAGGAGGAAAAGAGGTGGACAAGCACTGGATGGGGTTATATATTTTTACTTTGCGGCTTCACATCTTGGTGTAACCTTTTTTTCTCTCTCAAGGAGTAGATCAAAGTTCGGGGACTCTATCAAGGCTGGAGTCACTCTTAAAGTGATTTTTGTGACCTTTATAGAGCCAAAATTTTAGCACACTTTGAGCAGTAGAAAGTACAAGTTTGCTGCTAGATAGGGAGCTGAAGCTCCATTTTCTTTTTCCTTCTGATGCTATTTTAGGCCCTCGGTTCTTAGCATCTGAAAGAATTTGTGCTTTTGAGTTTTGTTTTATTCGCGATTCAGTAGAGTGAAAAATCTCCAGTCGTAGACATCCCCAAGTTTAAATTGCCTTTGGGGTAACTGTTTCAAGAACTCTGTAGCTGGTTTCCCTTCTGATTCCTTTGTTTTAGTGTGAAGTGATTGTAGCTGTCGTCTTTATGTATACTACAGGGCATTGATCTTCATCAATTTTATTGCTTACTAGTGATGGATTGCGTATTTTCAAATAGTATTGCACCTTAAGATGGATCTTTCTTGCATATCAAAACTTGCTTTTTTCAGTAGAAACTATGTTTTCATTTGAGTCTGACATTTGGAGTCCTAAATGACTCTGGAAGGAGCCAGAAGTGACTGAATGAGAAAGGCATAGGGTCATGGGGGAGTTTTGTCTTTTTTTCTGTAAGGAAAATAAACTCAGACACATAGTACAGAATTGTGATTGCAGCATGTGTACTGTGCTGACCACCAGCTTTTCTAGTAAAACTTTTTTTCTCATTTTAATGCTACTGTGTTAAGCAGTTTCCTGATCAGCGAAGTGCTGCATCTTGGCTCACAATACCTATTGTTTGGGTGGGGATTGGCACAATATTTTTGTGCTATGATTTAGTATTGTTGCAGTGGTAAGGAAAAAAGCTCTGATGTAAGAGATCACTGGAGAAAAACACTATTTTGAGATATTTCTTTTGTGTCTTTGGCTATAGAACAGAGAGAACAGCCGCACTAGAGGCAGAGTAGGTTGGGCCTTCAGTCTGAGGTGCTGTAGCTGTCTGTATGTTAACAAATAACTTCCACAGTTTTCTCTTGTCCACCATTGTGAAAAAGGTCTGTAGAACTAGACAGGAGAGATTTCTTCGAACAGGAAAATGTGTTTCTCAAAAAACAGAACACGGGTAGAGCATTTACTACAGCTAGCATGTATTTTAAAGTTACTTTTCTTTCTTTGTCTGTCAGCTTTCATACCAGTGGACTGTGGAAATGCATGTTTCCTCCCTGCCCCCTACCCCAAATTGCACAAACTGCAATTAGGAGACCTTAATTAAAATGCTTGGTTCGTAGCTTGGGCAAAGAATTTGGAAACAAAGTCATTTATTCTAAGGCAGCTTTGCCGCAGATTTCTTCTGGGGCAAAGCTATTTCTTGATGTTTAAGATCAAGATCTCTGAATCTGTTGTTCTGTAGATGAATTAGATGAGGGTCAAGTTCTTTGTACTAGTTCTTATTCCTAAAATAGTAATCCTTGCATATGAATTAGGCTGAGATTCTCAAAAGCTCTTACTTGTTAAAGTGCTGAGTTTTCTTGACC
The DNA here is from genome assembly GCF_000703405.1 of Apaloderma vittatum. Classification (NCBI taxonomy): domain Eukaryota; kingdom Metazoa; phylum Chordata; class Aves; order Trogoniformes; family Trogonidae; genus Apaloderma; species Apaloderma vittatum. Next base: position 12,814 of record NW_009730473.1, read on the forward strand.
TTGGTAAGAGCTGAGCACAGTTGAAGACCTTGGCCTAATCCAGCTCCCTTTTGAAGCTACTGGGAGTCTCTGTAGTTGGATTCCTTGGGAACTGGATGTACTTGGTGTTCAGATTTTACTTTTTTTTCTTTTTTTTTTTTTTTTTACTGGAGAGCCTGAGAGACAGGGATGGAAACTGGATTTATTCATGGTGTCCCAAGTTTGCTGGCAAACCTGCGTTCGACATAAGGACTTTTTTCACTCTTGCTTTGTTGCACCATAACTACCGAGAGCAGGCACTTAAAAGATGTAATGGCTTGATAACAATGATTGATGGCCAAGAATCAAAAGCGTGGTAGGTAGTAATTAAAGCATGCAGCCACGATGCCATTGAAAATATTCTGAATACCAACTTGGCTCAGGGAAGTATCCGGTAGTGTAATTTGAAATGTTTTTATAGCATCAGCTATAATATTTGAGTTTCCTGTTACTTGTTAGTGCTGCTGCCACGTTTTCTTGTGTTGACTGATATATGGGTGTGAAAGCTCCCTGTAAGAATAGATTTTTAGCACACTTGCTGCTGCTGGTAGTGAAACCTGAAACGAAAAATGTTTCTTTCTGGAAAATGCACATGGTCCATGTAAAATCTCTGTGTTCCTTCTCCCATTAAATCAAAGTAGATGGCCAGTTGGTTTGGGAGTGATCCAGGCAGAATGGAGCAGCTTAGCAATGCTGCTAATATTCCAGTAAAGGAAGTTTTGTTCTGGAGAATATTTTTGGTTAAATAGTTTTTGGTCTTTAACACAGTAATGTCTGTGGGGGGTTGTTTTCAGCAGCCAGTTTGGCTTCAAGGGGATAATCGTTGGAGCTTTCTATAACACCAGAGGTGAAGGTTCTCTTTCAGTAAAGGTTGACCTCCTTTTGATGAAGTAAACTATTAAAAGGTTAGGTTATTTTCCCATTCTCTATATGTACTTGAATGTGAAAATTCTTTCCCTGGCTTTTTCCCTCCCCTTCAATACTTCAGGAAATTAACTTGTTTATTCAAAATGTCTGATGTCAGTGTTGGATGCCTACACTAGCTCAGGAACTCAGAGGCATCCCTCTAAGACCAGTCTCCAAAACCCTGAGAGGTGGTTCTTTGCTGCCATACTGCAGATGTGTAGTTTGACTGTGGAGTGTTTTTGAAGCACACTGCCCAGACAGCTTGAAATATGAGTAAAGTCTTAGGTGTGCTGCTGCAAACAACTGAAATGTATTTAAATCTTGATGAATCCCATGTATTCACTGGGTTTATTCAGCGAGTTTACAAATCAGGGAATACTCTCTGATCCAAGAGGGAGGATAAAGTGTCCTGAATCGGCGATAGCCCTGGCAGCCAAAATAGGGTTGATTTTTGGCTTTGAAGGAGGCTTCCTTGTAAGCAAATAAGTGAATTTCCCAATATAATATTTTTTCTACCTGTCAAATGCAGAAATTATACAAACATGTCAGAATTCTGTTGTGTGGCTGAACTGACTGCAAATTGCTCATAGGTCATTTGATCTCAGAGGAGGGCAAAGTGTTTATTACTTTATCTTCCTATTTGCCAGCAAGTCTTAATTTATATCTATCTATTCCAAGGCATGGTTCAAAATAAAAATTGAGCTTTTTTTAAATTTATCTGCTCCTCACTGGTAATTTCTATAAAAGAAGTATTATTGAACCTGTTTTTGAGGACCCCAAGTATTTTACTAGTTTTAGCTCTCTCTTAATTACTGTTTTCTCTCAGACCTGTTTAACACATAAATGTTTTCCGTTTATCGTATGCAGCAAGTGATTACTCAGCTTTTGCCAAGCTAAGATTTCATCTTCTTGCATTGACTTCCCTAACTTTGTCAGTTTAATTTGTGGTTAAAATGAAACTAGCGAAGAGGAGAGAAGGAGGCGCAGGAAGCTGTGTAACGATCCAGTACAGAAGAGAGAGAGAGAGTGATAAGCGTTGTTTTCTTGCTTATGTTTTTCTCTGCTTCTTGTGTGGGTGCCTGACTTCCAAGAAGGCCATTGTACTATAGATAGAGCAAGTAGTTGCAATTTTAAGTGCACACAAAACCTGATGAAATCCAAGAAAATTAAGACTCTGGAGGCTACAAATAAGTTTGAGCTTGAGCCTAAACCTGCTGAGGCTAATTGGAGGGGTGTTCTAGCGATAAAACAGGTCCTAACATGGGAACTCGGGGGGGGGAAGCCTCTCAAAAACTAGGAGTCATTTTTCTTCTTATAGCAGCTTATCTAAGAAGGTGCTGAGTAACTTACTCATTTAGCTGTGAAATAAAAAAAAAAATTGCTTTTTAGAAGCAATTAATTTTCTTTCACACATGCAGGTTGTTTACTGAGACTGACCCTTCAGGAAATCTTTACTCCTTTGTGTTTATTATACATTATTTTGCTTGCAATAAGCATGGAAAAAACTTGAATGGTTAGCTGGCCGAGAGTTCTATCAGAAGTGGGTAGCAGCTTGATTTTGTCAAGCTTATTTAAAAATTAATGATCAGGTATGCTTTGCATTCTTTTTTCGAAAGGAAGCAGCTGTTCACCATTGTACCAAGAAATTATTTTTTCCCCTCTTAATGAGGCCCTGGATCTTCTTTTAAGAGTGTATATTTGTTTTCTGAAAAGTAAAGTAGTTTGTTGGATCTTCTGAAATGATGCTTGAGAAATAGCAGTATACCTCTTTCAAGTGACCAGCAAAGAGCACAGGCAGTGTTTTGATTTTCCTTTACAGGTGAGGGTGTAGCTGTGAACCTCTGGCCAGATCACATCTTAGAAGTGAAAGTGGAGGAGGATAATCCTCCAAGTGATTTCACTCCCAAGTTAAAAGGGGGGCAGTTAATTTGCTTTAGATGAAGCTTAGTATTTTAAAGTAAGCTCCATTTATGTTCGTTGTCTCGTGTACAGGACTGAAAACAGCATGTTTGCTGAACATATGCTCAGTTAATCTTTATGTGAAAGTTTGAAGGAGTGGTCTCACAGGAGAACAAAAAATGCCTGACACAGAATGAAGGCTTTTTAGAGTACAAGACCCTGTGCCTCCTATCCTGCTTGCTTTTCAGATGGACAGCTGTGAGCCACATCTAGCAAAGTCGATGGCTGTGGTGGTCAGAGGAGGCTGCCTGCTGTGTCATATCTGAGCTTGTGTAGTGTTCTTCCTGAGCTGAGCCAAGGGTCATGCAGGCACTTCAGCTGGGCTGCTGTTCCTGCTCCTTCTTAGGGAAGTTCAAGTTGTTGAACTGTCCTGCTGTGAGAGATACTTCTTTTTTTACCTTGATTTTCTGGATAACTTGTAGACTAGTAGAGTCTTCTTTCCCTGATGTGATGCATGTGATTTCAGGAGATCCTTATTATGGATGATCTTATGCTTAGACTGACAGTGTCCCACAGATTTCCCATACTCTTGACTGGTCAAAAGTTGCCTTTCTGCTCTGTCTTGCCTCTATAGGGTGTGGTTTTCTGCTGGTGTTTGGTTGTCGTTGGGTTGGGGTTTTTTTCCTTTTTTTAAAAACTTTTTTTTTAACCTTCAATGGGTCTTTTTGTTTTGCTTTGGAAATCCTTTGGAAGGATTTCTGTATGGGCCCACTTGTGTTTAAGAAATTGTGTTAAGCAAACCTTGTGGCTGCTTTGTTCATTAGGCAGGTGTGTGATAAGTGGTAAAGGGCTGTTGGAGTAGTTCCTATTCTGAAAGGACAACTTGATGGTGCTAGTCTGGGATGGCTAATCCAGCTGTTGTTTTGAGCAAAAGCACAGAAGCTATGAAATTCAGGTTTGTTGTTCGTATGCAGGTACAGGTTCATGGCAGACAACATCCTAAATAGTCACTGGCACCCAAAAGCTCGTTGGTTGTATTGGATATGAAAGACACGAGGGTCACTAGCAGGTGCTTCTCATTTTCCTCCCAGACTACCTTGCTATGAAGGCTAGAAAGGGCAGGACCACAGATGCTGCCTTGTCTTTTATCACTGGAGTGAGTATCTGGGATGGCCACAATACCCTTCAAGGCAAGGACTAGGAAGACTGAGGACTCTTTAGCCTGTTGTCTTTGGGTCCCAGAATGAGCAGGTGTGACATTCAAGGTTCCTTGTATCAGCAAATGAAGGCAGTGGATTCTCCAAGATGAACAGTCCTTCCAGACTGAAGAGAAGTTCTTTCTGCACAGAAGGAGTGTAGGGCCTTGTGGCGCGAGATGTAGAAGTGGCCAGGGTAACTGAGCCTGAGCCCATGGGATGCAGCCAGTGGAAGCCTCGCTGCTCCCTTGAGTATTTAAGTGAGAGAGCAGTGAGGTGGTTGGGAGGATAAAGAGCATCAGCTGAAATACTGAGGCCAGTGTGAGAGGCAGAGGTTATAGTGCTGCCCTCCTGCCCTGGGACGTGTGCTGACAGGCAGCAATGGGACTCAGTATGTCCTCCTCAGAGGTTATCAGTTTTGAAACCTGTTTAATATGAAACCTCTGCATTGAAAAATTGACTTCTTATTTTAGCTCTTTAAAAACACCTTTGTATCTGGGTTTGTGGAACAAATACAAACATCTGCTAAAAAGGAGAGCTTCCAGAGGAACAGCTTGACTACTTTAGAGTAGTGCTCTGTAGCTTCAGTTATGTCATGGTGTCAGTTCTTCGAAAATCTGTTAAGCTAGTTTTTCAAGAACACCTTGGAAATCTTCTCTGTTGCTTAATTACTGGGAAGTAACTGTCATCTGTTGCACAGTTATGTAAAAGGTATATAGCAAGTGGAAGAGTTGATGGATAGAATACAACTGTTTATATGGTCCTAATGTGTGCATGTGGGAGGAGTAGTTTCCCGAGTAACGCTCATTTCCAGACAAGTTCAGTTAATCTCTCTGTACAACTAGTAAATGACTCTACAGTTATTCTGCTTTTAGCATCGATTTGGAATCAACAAGAAAGATTGCTGTTACACAAGGTGAAGCAGCATGGCACTGTAATGCCTGTGCTTGACCGGCTGTTTTGATCTACAATGAGACATGACAAAACCCAGCAGATTTATCATATAGTTCTGTCTTGTGAAAGTTTTTTGAGTAAAAGTTGTTTGGTTCTAGTGGGATCTTACCTCAGATAGAAGCCTGCAGTGTTAGTCTTGCAACTGGCTGGTACAACAGCAGACCTGCTCCTTACATCTCGAGGGGCAGCACCTTACAAAGGAGGGCTCTTGCAGCTCCTCTGCAAAACCCGGAAAGGAGGTAAGAAACGGTGCTGTGTGAAGTGTCTGTAACGGCAAGCTTCATCCCCAGCTCCTGTCACCCATATTCTCACAGCACAATCATCATCAGTGGAGGTGTTTGGCACTTGACAGCGTAAGCATGCCGTGCGTGCTCACACTACTAGAAAAGTGCAAGACTGGTGATGTTTGGCTTGGTGCCATTAAATTACAGTGTAAATCTGTATAGCTGTAGGTGGGTAGAGACATTAGATAATGCGTCTTGAGCAATCCTAGAACCAAGGCAGTAAAGTATGAGGAAGGTGTGGAAAGAAACTAGATTTTTGGTCTTACGCTTTTTCTGTAGTTCCCTCTGTTGTGTGTGGGCAGAGGTAGGAGTTTAATGGCAAGTTTAGTATGCGGGTTATCTTTAGAAGCATCTCTAAGCAGTTTATTATTAGGTAGTATGCAAGACGCTGTGGGTTAGGGCCTTAGTTACAGTGAAAGTTTTACAGACGAATACTTGAAAAAGAGAAATCCTCCTGCTTCTAACAATATTAAAATTTTATTTTGTTTTGTTGTAAAGACTTTATTCATTCTCAGTTCATAACCTTAAATGGCCAAAAATGCAGTTTTAGATTTTTTTCTTTCATTTCCTAACTGTTTATCTGTAGTCTTTTTTTTTTTTCCCCCCCCCCCCCCGGGATGCAAGCATAGAAGTTTTTCTTGACCAGGGAAAGTCTTTCTGGAAAAGTCTAAGTTTGACCTTACTAAGAGTTTTCTAAGGAGAGCGCCACAATGTGAAAACAGTGGAATAAAATCATAACGAAATGGCCTGTTATCTTTCCAGCATTACTTCTGCCCGAATATCCTGAAGACAGACAAGGATATAAATAAAGCTGTAGTGTACCTCTGTAAGCAAGGTCTTTGGTTTAAAAGTGCCCTGGAGCACAGAGCTGCTGTTGCAAACTCCACCTGAGATTAGTAATTGGAACTGTAGGTGTTAATGTCTGACCAGTGTGCTCTTTGTTGGTTCAAAAAATTTACACTTTATGCTCAAACGGGTCTCCTCTCAAAGCAAGGCCTTGAGAGAGGACTCTGCTGCGGAATCAAGGTTGACCTTGCTCCTGTTAACTGGGGTTGCTGCGCTGTTGATTAGCTGTGCCTTGTGGAGGGTGCTGGGTGATCTGTGGCCTTGCAGGTCCGAGAGCCATCTGTGGGACAGGGCCGATGTCTCTCTGGTGTCCACCAGACAGGGTGGTGCTGTGGAGACATGCAGGCCAGGCTGGAGGAAGGCTTCTTTGACATGTTGTGGATGGTGATGCTAGAATTAAGATGGAGGAGAAGAATCATGGAATGTTAAGAGTTGAAAGGGACCTCTAGAGATCATCTAGTCCAACCCCCTTGCCACTTGCCAGGGCAAGTGTTCAAATGAGTCTTGAAAAAAAAATTACTATCCTGGCAATTTTTATACTTTTATCTGGAAACTAATTAGAAGTAATCAGGAGTGATGAATAGTTTTGCTGAGACGCAAGGGAGTAGTCCAAGTAAGATAGCTACAGTTTATGAGCTCTTAGAGTACAACTTTCGCAAGGTTTTGATTATCATTTTATAACCATTGCAACTTTATTGTTCTGGAGGGCTGGGATGATTTTGAAGGGGAGTTTTTTTGCTATATTGGAATAGCTTCTACTCTTAAATGCTTGTGCCTTTGCGGTTTACCATGGCACCTTGAACTGTGTGCTCATCAAGCACGAAACCCTGCAAGTCCGAGTAGGCAGATAATATCCACCCAGCGTGAGAGTGAAGTCAGTGAGGCTGAGCAACTGCATGCAAGGGGGTTACGTAAAGGTGGGTGTGGAGCAGCCTCCTTTATGAAACATGACTGACTGCAGGGATCTGGTGTGCAAAGAGCTGTGAAAACATGCTGCCTGGGAAAAAGTCTTCTTGGAATAAGAAAGCTTGCTGTTGCAGATAGATGTGCTAGTGGGGTAAAAAACCAGATGCTCGGGCAAGGATTTTCTTTTGCCATCTCAAACAAGAATTCATGGAAATGTTCTGAGCAAACGTTATTTTTATTTACTGTGAGACTGTACATTTCTCTGTATGTAAAATTCTAATAGTATTACACGGTTCAGTCATTCTCATTAACTGTCACTTGATAACTCTTAAGTAGCAGTAAATGAAATGAACAAAAAATCACTTTCCACAGCAGATACAGTTCAAGGATCCATCTAAGACATCAAGAATTTTCAACATCATTTGAACCTGTTATTTAATGTGAATTTTTCCCCACATATGATTTTTCAAGTCCTTGTATGTATTTCAGAATTACAGCAATTTAAAAGTTGTAACCTTTCTAAAAATCCCCTTTTCGTGCTGATTTTATCTCCAGTTTAACCTGTCGTGTAACTCGGCTAGGATCTTTGAGCTGATCCTGTGTATGACAACCCCTAGTCAAATCTGAACCCCCTAAAGAGACTACATGGGGAGTTGTCAGTGTGCACGTGATGAGGGGCAATGTGGAAAGCCACCTGTGACAGCAGAGAAACAGTCACCTTCTCTGTGCCCTGTGTTGTGCAGTCACCTATAGGCTGGAAATTCCAGCGTGTGGTACAGCATCATCTCCACAGTTCTTATCTCTTCTGTCTACAAACAAAAGAAGTGAGCAAGAGAAAATGAGTACGCTTGTCTAAAGGAGATTTGTTCTGTGATCATGTTTAATCAAGCATGTAATCAACATTTAATCAAACATTTAATAAACTGCTTGCATTTTTTCTTCTAATTAGTTGCTGCCAATTATTGGGATTGAAGAGTGAGTTTCAGGGTGGTGCTGGACAAAAATAAACCAGAGGAAAACAACTAGCTGCTACTGTGCCTTTGCGTCTGCCTTTCCAGCTTCTCAAAAGCTGATCAGCTGTTTATACATCTGCCTCCTTAGCAATGGTAAGGACAATGATAACTTGGTAGATTAGAAGAGAAATTTAGCTTTTTATTTTTCCTTTTAAGAGAGGGATTTTAGGTTATCTTATAAACTCATCGGCATGTTGTGATCACACCAGTGTTGTAATGGGGAGGAGCGGGTACCAAAGAATCTAGGTAATTCCATAAAGGGAAGCAGATGTAAAAGATGCAGCTCAACTCTTGGCCTTGGGCTTTTTTTCTGCGAGGGAGAGTGAGGATATGAGTAACAGAGCTCTAGTATGGTGGTATAATTTAGCTTGTTCAGGCAGCTTCTAGAAGATCTGAGGAGGCCCAAGAAATTGCCCAATTCTTCCAGTTATGCCCTGTAGCAGAGCTTCCAGAAGATCCAAAGCTGGACTACAAGAAGGCCTGGTTAGGAAACGTAGGAGCGTTTCAGCGGTTGCGCATCAGCTCCTGTGTGCCTTGGCCAAATTTGGGAAAGTTGTAGTCTTTAAAACTGTGTGTGCTCAGTCACCGATGGAAACGATGGGTGTAACAGCTGCTGTCTAGGATAAGTTATGAAAAAACCAAGGGCAGGATTAGGTAGAGCACCCTGTGTGTGTGCAGCCCAGCGTGTCTGTGTGAGAGAGATTAGGAGCAAGATGTGCTGTGGAAGGGCAGGGCTGTGGGGGACAGCAAGGCACAAGCTGTAGGTCTTGGCCCAAGGCAGAGCCCTGAAGGTGAGCTTTTGGGCAAAGTAGTGTCTGCAGAAGGGCAGAAAAAATTGATTCAGAGTGATGGGATGCTTTAAATTTCTTGTAAGCAAACAAGATTTATGTTGAAAAACTTGTCAAAAAAACCCAGGCAGTAGTTGTATTTTGTACTTTGTAAAAATCTTCCCCCATCTCCTTTTACTTCACTGTAAACAATCCACTGAAACAAAGTAGAAAATAAGTGTTCTCATTTTCTCATAAGCAGACCTATACGTTTGCTACTGCTTAAAGCAAGAAGCCTATGGACTGGAAGAAATAGGAAGACTGTTAATCTTTAACAGCAAACTTCAGTGTAATGTAAAACCGATAAAATGCTTGTTAAGAGATATGTTTGTCACACACTCGTAGATGTACTTCTCTGACACAAGGGCAGGGAATTTTGACCAGCTGGGGTGGAGATTTCTTGGAGGTACTATTTTGCCCTTTTCAGGTGCAGAAAATATTGTGAGTGATGGAGACTTTTTGTCCTGCTGTCTGACCTCTCCTTCAGCTTCAAGCTTGTGCTTTCTGACCTTGGCTGATCCTTTGTGTAACAATCTTATGTCCATCCCTGCACAAAGCTTTTGGTGTGTTTCTGTGAATCTTCATGACCTGTGTTGCCTTGATATTAAAAGGTTGGCAACAGTCCTTTGTTCCCTGTGTTGGATTTCCAACTCCTCAAACTGCAGCCCTATCCAGAAAGACCCCCTCAATGTTCGCATCAGCTATTAATATTATTCTGCGTGCTGTATAATAAGAACCCCAACAGCTTGCCATCTCTCCGTTTAGATCCTTTTTTCTTGTAAGTAGAACCAGACTCAAATATTGCATGTTGCAGACAATTTATTTGATTTCCAGAGTCATGTATAGTTGTGAAGATCACCAGAGTGATTCACTGCAAGCACTGTCAAAGACTATCATGTTGCTTCTCAGGAAATTTGGCTACATGTCAATAAATGGAATATTTTCAAACAATACGGTCATCGCTTTTTGGAAGCCAAGCTTTCATTTTATTACAAGACTCTTTAATGAAGCTTCCAAATAAAGTAAAATATTATTTTCTTTGATGTATGTTGACGTAAACTCAAGCAGAAGAGTCTGTTGCAGTGGAAGGAACTTCTCGGTATTGGCATCTAGAATCTGTTCAAATGGAGAAAAGCAATGCAGTTTACATTTCTTTGATTTGTACCCTGTATTTTCTGCTGAACATCTTTTTCTTCTCAGATGGGGTACTAGGCTGCAGAATTGTACTTTTCAGATTCCAAGTGCTTTTCTGTTTTCTATTGAGATGGCTCATACAGTGTTTGAGGGGAACTGCATAGCAAAATAGAGGTGAAATCCAGTTTCAGATGATACTGTCACTCTCTTTTGAGCGAGCTTTTTGTTTGGGGCTTAATCAGCCAGTCCTTTTAAAAATAACAGCTGTATTAATAAGTACCCCAAACTAAAGGCTGATGCTTGAAATGAATCTCAAAGAGAGCAAACAAGACAGAGGAACTGACTGTTTGAATCGAAGGAGACTAAACTGATGCAGAGTTTGAGAAGAAAAGATTTCCAGGAATGTCTCTTAATTATATCATGCTAAACCTTTCAATGGATGTCTTTTTAACCTGATGAAATGTTGGACTGGTATCTGTGGCAAAGTGTATAGCTGGTAGCTGGCCACAGTAATTTATAGTCACAGATTCTTGTTGTCAACGACATAAACGAGTCTGTGCCTCTGATTCCATAAATGAAGAGGAAAATTTGTTCTTGCATATGCAAACAGTGGTCACTTGGTGAGTGTAGGAGACAAGAAACCGCAAGTGCTCTCAAAGGTAGTGAAACGTGAGGGAGGGTTGTTGTCTGGCTTGTACAGTGCCAAAACATTAGGGCCATCCCTTATGGAGGGACAAAAAAACCTTGCAATCAAGTTTCTTCAGTGAGCAGACATGTTAACTTTCTTGTGTTAACTTTCTCTTGTTTGTATAATGAAACTTTGCATGAAGGAGAAAGCTCCAGGCACCTATATATCTTACTTGAAGCCTCTCTGGAGATGAATAAACTCATTTTTGCATGGCAAGTTGCTGGACTTAAATACATCTCTTTTTTTCTGCCACAAAAATGCCCCATCTCTTTTAGAGATCCAGGAAGTGAAAAAAAAATATTGTGTATTACACATTTCTTGTGCATGTCTCAGTGGGTATCTGGCCTCTATAAAAACTCCCAAAAGGTTTGTTCACAGCTGTTTGCCAAAGTCTTGGGAAGCTGCAGTGGATGTACAGCATTTGGTTTCAGGGTTAGTGGATTAAAATTCATTTCTAGATGAAAGCTGGCTGGGCAGACCTGCTCTTCTTTCTGTACCCTGAGGTTTCAGCAGAGCAGAGATGGGCGTTCGTTCTCCCTCGCAGTGTGCAGGAGACCTGCAGATATCAGCAGAGCCTCACCTCACTGGCCATTCTGGACTGGTGGTCTTTGTGCAGCGTATTGATGTTGAAGACAAGAGCAACGGAAGCTTATTCTCGGAACATGAAGGCAAGAGCCACTAGAGTGCTTTTATTTGGATGAAAGGCAGCAATCCAGATAAGATTTGTGAAAGTAAATGGAGCACCTGTCGCATGCTGGAGAGAGGTGATGGGGAGGGGGCATGTGGAAGCACAGCTTCTAGCCTGTGCACAAGTCTACTTTACTTTTTTTAATTCTAATTTTATTTTAAGAAACTATTTTTTCAGCTTAGTATGTGAGAATCTTCTAGACAAAAGAGGACTTTTTAGATTCGCTTGCTGTACTTACGCCCTTTGCAGAAAGACGTTTGTAGGAAGGAATTTACCCCCTGGATACTCTTAATTCAATCTTGGGGTTTCAAGGCCTGTGACAAAGTTTGGTCTTTGAAGTCTCTATGCTGTTACAACCAATACCTCAAAGTGGTCTTAATATGCTGAACATCGAGTTGATAGGAGGCTCACAAGTTCTCTGCAAACCTTCCAGAGACTTGACGAAGACACAGTGTTTTCTTGAATCATTTTTTGCTGTCAGAGTTGATTCACATCGATAGAACCTCACAGTGCTGTTGTTCTCCAGGTGGATGGTGTGGGATGCTTTACAAATGTACTACCTAGAAGGATTACAGTCTAATTAAGACAAATTGTGGAAATGGTTCTGGTAAATGACTTTTTCTAACACAATTTCTTTTTCTGTATGCTTTTGTCAGGTAGCTGTGTGCAAGCTCGAACAAGATTATTAAAAGTGACTCTGGCAGATAGCTAAAGCGTAGAGAAGTCCTGAAGGGATCACATTCACAGAGGGCAGTTGCCAGGCACTTTCAGAAAATCTGCTTACTCTTACTATAGGCTAAGATAGATTGAGCACTCAAAAGTCTTACATGAACTTGAGAAACCAAACCAGTTCACCTGTTGTTGTCTTTTCGGTTCAGTTCTTCCACTTTCCTCTTCAAAAACAAAATCAGACCATTGCTGTCAGTAGAGTATGCATGTTCTAGGTTAGCATACCAGAATTATCATTGGAATCCACATTCATCACACAATATTCACAAACTTCATTCACGTCACAAAAGAATTCCCAACACCAAAATCAAAAACCAGTAACATCACAACACCGCATGAGAGTGGACAATTCACACGCACAATCCACCCCTTGTCCCTTCACTGCAATTACAAAAACATAAATCTGAATTCTTTCTGTCCAATTAGAACATTGTTTCTTTAACCTTGCATGGTAGCTGATAACAGTAGGCCATTTGCATTAATACTGGTAAACCAATATTTGTGATTCATACAGCATATCTGCAGTAGCAGAGAAGAATAATGCTTAAGGCTAAACCAACTTGGATTGGGAACTGGCTGAAGGACAGGACTCAGAAAATTGTGGTCAGCGGGGCAGAGTCTAGTTGGAGGTCTGTGGCTAGTGGTGTTCCCCCAGGGGTCGGTACTGGGTCCAGCCCTATTCAATATATTCATGAGTGTCAGGCCAGACTCTTCTCAGTGGTGTCCAGTGACAGGACAAGGGGCAATGGTCACAAATTGGAAAACAGGAGGTGGGCAGAAGCATAGGTATATGCCTTGATTCGGCTCTCTGTGTGTTGCTTCAGCACTTGTTAATTCTTAGTTCTTGTTGCAAAAGATGTGGTTATTTAAAGGAGGCTGATGGGTAGGAAGCTTAATTATCTGGTCTGATGCAGTTCAAGGGTAAACCTCTCTGTTCAAGAGTCAGTATTGCCCAGAAGCAGTGCAGAGGCCAACATAATTGTGGGTAGAGTTTAGAGGAGTGGTACTGCAACTGACTTTAGATCCAGTGGTATCTCAGTCCAGGAGAAGAGGCATTTGACTGTTAGATAGTTTAGTTTGAGAACTGTCTGAGCATAAAGTTAGAAGGACCCTGGCAAAGGCAGGAGGAGTTCTGCATAGGGCTGGACATAGCTTGCTGAAGGGCATCACAATGCAGCTGGTATCCAGTGCGAACCAAAGGTTCTATCAGTCTGTCATTGCATGACTTGTGTGCTGTGAGCTCTCCTTGCTGTGATGAGGAGATTCTCACAATGGTGACACTTCGTAGAGTAGAAACTCTTAAGCCTGAACTGAGCCTGCAGCCATGCACCTTCAAGTTCCAACACTTGTCTAGTTGAGTGTGCCCTTGTGTGTAAGTCTTCTAGGAGCTTTGGCATAAGCCATAGAATCACAGAATGTTAGGGGTTGGAAGGGACCTCTAGAGAGCATCTAGTCCAGTTCCCCAGGATCCCCCAGGGCAGCCACACAGGAACGTGTCCAGGCGGGTTTTGAAAGTCTCCAGAGAAGGAGACTCCACAACCTCTCTGGGCAGCCTGCGCCAGGGCTCTGTCACCCTCACAGTTCTCCTCATGTTGAGGTGGAACTTGCTGTGTTTTAACTTAAACCTGTTATTTCTTGTTCTATTGCTGGGCACCACTGAAAAGAGATTATCCACTTCCTCTTGACACCCACCCCTCAGATATTTATATATAAATAAGGTCCCTTCTCAGCTATCTCCTTTCAGGACTAAACAGCCGCAGTTCTCCCCATCTGTCTTCACAGGAGAGATGTTCAAGTCCCTTAATCATCCTCGTAGCTCTCCGTTGGACTCTGTCCAGTAGATCCCTGTCTCTCTTGAATTGGGGAGCCCAAAACTGGACACAGTATTCCAGGTGTGGTCTCACCAGGGCAGAGCAGAGGGGGAGGAGAACTTCCCTAGACCTGTTGGACACAGCCACAGGAGTTTCAGGGTATTTCCTGACAGTAGGTATCTCCTGTTAACTGCCAGCAGGGTCACTGAGCATTTCTTTATGTTTACTGCTCTTGCTTTCACGTGACTGTTTGTGACTTGGCCATCCTAATTTGTTGTTAACTTTCTTAAAAATGGCATTTTTCTGGCAGCCCTTTCTGATGCCATTTTACACAGTTACATTGTGTTGCATGCTTACCATTACATTGTGCTTTTTCAGTGCATATGGTGTTCTCTTTGCAATGAAAATGGTGATAACTAGTGTCATCTGAAAAACTGAAAAATACTATCTGCTTATTGGATCTGCTGTTGGTGCAGGCCCCATTAACTTTCAGGCCAGAGCAGTTCTAGCAGCATTATCCAGAAATTACACCAAAATCTTCATCCATTGAATCAGTGTGATTGTCCTATCAGCTTCATGTAGGTAGCTTTCATGGCAGGTTTTTCAGTATGGTTTTATTTGCCTTATGTTTCAAGTCAATCCTGAAAGAAATGAGGAGACACTAATATCTACCATCCTACTTGAGCATAATAGCTGTTAAGAAGTGGGATACAAATTTTCCTGCAATTTGGCAGTATCTGAAAAGTCAGAAGTAAACAAAATACCAATCTGTTAACTCATGTGCCTCTTGGTGAATAGGGGATTACCCTTCTTGCCCAAGATGCGTGAGGATTCTGTTGGTGAAGAAGAAAATCTGCATATCTGATTTCTAGGGCCCCACCAGTAATGGAAAATGGAAGGTTTTAGAATCTTTTTTGCTAACTAGTGACTTATTCTGTGATTTAAGAGAATAAGACACTAATAATTCATAACTGCTGACTTAAATTAATATGGGAGGAGGATTGCTAAGAATAATATAAACCATAAATTTTTAGAAGCTTGATTTCAGACAATAAAATATTTAAATGTTTTATGATTATAGTACTAAGAAGTTTTAGCAACACATGCAGAAGAACTTCTGTCTCAGTGTGACAGCTAATTGAATGTATCATGGCACTGGAGAGCACATATGCAGTGTTAAGCACCCTTCAGAATATCAAGCTGTTAGTGTGAGGTTATTGCTCATTTTGGTTGTAAAATGTAGATATGTTCATATTTTTCTAGAAGCCTTTAATAGCTTCTGCGGTAAGAGGTTTATATATATGTGTATATAAACCCATATATATCTAAAAGTTAAATGCCATACCTGTCCCTGGAAGGGATACTGTCTTCTGCCTCCTGATTCTGTTGCCTCTTCTCAGATCTCTTTTCTGTCATCACCGGTGCCTTGTGACCTTAGAAAAACTTTTGAAAGGGATGGGTCACATGTTTGCTTTTTGCAGAGGGTCTTATTAACATTGGGGTGACCAGGGTTGTGGGGAGACAAAGGGAGCTGGGAGCAGAGAGGACGCGCGTGCTCGTTGCAGTGCTTGGGGAAGCAAGCAGTTTATTAAAGCCAAAGGACGATGCTGGAACAATTTAGCCTGCAAATTTGAAGGACTCTGACCTTTGGGAAATTAATATCTTGTAATGGAAGATACAGTGCCAAAATAGCTTGGTTTGAAGCTGGTTTTTAATAAGCTTATACATGGTGTGGCTGCCTGCCATAGCTGGGAACTGGATCTGATAATGTCTAGTGGTGTAAGCCTATGGCTGAAGGCTGAACCCTGCCCAATTGCTTATAATTGTCATCAGGTACTAAATATGTCTCTGAATGTCTGGTAGGATGAATAACTCGTTGCCTTTATAAATTTTTCTGTGCAGCTGTTTATTGTTCCTTCTTTCCACTAATGGCTCTTCAGGTTTGTTTTTCTCAAAAGACTGTGGTTAAAGATTTTGTGTCTCTGCTGGGAAAGCAGCAAGTACAGACTCCCAGAACTTGGGGTCACTAGTTCCAAGAAAAGAGTCTGGCAGAGCTCAGAAGCGCTGATCCATCTTAAGTGCCTAGTTTAAAAAGGGAACAGATCCTTCTGAGTTTGCATTTACTGACTTTATGGCTTTTATTACTTGGGATACACAGATTTTATTTCCTCAATAGCTGTTTTTTAACTGCTGGAATTAGTAGCTCTGTAATGCTTCATTAAACCATTACTGAAACTTTCTTTTAATGTTTAGTGGCTAAAAGCAGTCTGTTTCCTCTAGTTACTGCTTACAGTGTCTGGTTTGTGTCTTTCATGGCTTTCTCCCTGCTGCCTTTACCTCTGAAGTCATGATGTTGGATGCTTCCTTTTGTCATTGCTCTTGCAGGATAAGCGAGGTGCTGGTGAAGGTATGTGTTGCGGTGGGAACTTGTGGCATGTGGAAGCATTGCGGTGCTGCAGGTGAATACCAGAGTGATGCAGCTTCTCTACCAAAATCCTCTCTTCTAGTCCCTTTCAGGGTTCTTTGTTCTGATGCAGCACTTTTACGAAGCACTTTTATAGGTGTGATACTTTGAAGATGTGGAGACAATTGAATGGTTCTACCAAATGTCACGTGTGAATGGAGTGGTGATGTGAAAATCATTTGTGGTGGTATAGTGTCTGAGGTATGAGGACTCCTATTTGCTTGAACCATTCCCTGTTAATAAAAACAAAGAAGAAATGCACAAATGTGGAGACCCTCTGTGACTTTTTCCAGCTTAAAAGGTCCTCTGTGACAGCCCAAAGTCTTGGGGTTTTTTCAGCCCATCTAAAGAGAACTTAAGAGTTTCAAGTGAGAGCTTTTCTTCTCCATACTACATTACCTGTCCTTACCCAGTTATAAAGGTACACTTTATCTCTCTTCTCCTTTGGATCTAAGCTGTTTTACAGACAGAGCAAATTGAGGGCTCCCTCCCAAATGCCAACTTTTGATCCATTTCTGTCATAAATCTTTCCAAAATATTGATTACTGAAAGAGAAAAGCTTGCTGAAAGGTAGGAATAGTTTGATATAAATTGTTAAAATTAACTCTGATTAACTGTCTGCTTAATAATAGTCTATATGCAAAAAAAGAAACCACAAAAAATCCTCATCTAACAGCTGAGTCTTGCCATGTTTCAGATGCCCTCAGTTAACTTCTGTGTGCACTGATGGCTGCAAGTCAGGACCCCTGGACAGTTTGCTAACCTTTGCTGATAATTCTTTTTTTTTTTTTTTTTTTTTCCTGGGCTGATGATTGGAGTAAAAGATCTCTGTCTAGATGATGTTTGGAGTGAAATGTATTTTAAAAATAGTGACCTCTGGGAATGTAGTTTAAAACTGACCATTTCTCAAACATCTGGTTAACGAAAGCTGGCAGACGCAGTCTCTGTTTGACCCGGTTGTGTTGCGTCTTTGGAGGAAAAAGGAAAATACAGCTAATAACAATCTTTTTTTTTTTTCCCTTCAGAAAAAGAGACTCACTGTGGGTTTTGTATAACCAGCTATCAATATCAGGAGGCAGCCAGGCCAACTGGGAGCGGGAGCTCTTGCTCTTGTAAGCTGTGGCTCAATTGCAAGCTACATGGGAGGAAGGAAGGTTCATGGACAACACTGTGAGGGACACAAGTAGTAGCACTCTAAGTGAAGTAGTCCCCTTGGGAGACAGCACCTTTGACGTAGTCATTGATACCTCTGGAAACATTTCTGTCTCACCTGGATAGGTTCTCGTATCTCTAACTTTATTTTTCTTAACTGTCTGGCTTGCCTGCAGAATTTGCAGTTTGCTGTTTGGGTCTGAGCTGCAGTGCTGTAGTATCCCACGTATGTTAAGTGCACCTATGGGGCATGTCTTGGCATAGACAACAGGAGCCTGTCCTCTGCTAAAGAAACAGCCCAGAAGAACTAAGGCTGTATTTTTCTTAGTAGCTTTTTTCACACCGTAGGAAGAAGCGGTGTCTGGTCCATGGCTCTATCAGACTCCCAGAGCAGTTTTTTCAGCAACTGTCTTGTTTCCATTGAGTGCCTTGCACAGACAGACCCTTGTCAGGGAATTGCTGTGGCACACAACTTGCTTCGTTCTTGCTGCTTATTTTTTGGGGCTCCTAGAGTTTCTTATGTGTAGGATCAGCCTGTCTCTAAGCCCTGTCACATGTGACATGAGGCAGTTAGTGTTGTTAGATGATACTGCATGCTTGGTTGCACAAGGGGTGTGTTGCTGCCTTGAGCCTACAGCTGTGACCTGCCCAGCTGAAAAGCCTGGAGTCACTGATTTTGGAAATCGTGGAGGCAGAGGATCAGCTAATGCCAGAACTGAGGTGTGCAGTTGCGTGACATCTTGGTTGTTGGGAGACCTTTTGTTTTTAAAATAACTTTTTCAAAAAAAGCTTTTTTGGTAGAGGGCTTTTCCCAAATGAACTGATCCTCAAAATGTGTATACTTCTATGGTTTCTGGTCTCCTGGGCTTAAGCATAAAAAGTTCTCATGCTTCAGGTGACCAAAGGGGACACACACAACCTCTGAAAAAGGGGAAGACCCAGCACTATAAGCCAGCCTTGGTGATTGCTTCCTCCTTCCCATAGCTTTTTAAGCATGTGTGCAGTCACACCCAGCAGCAGGCACTGCTTCACTCCACCCTTGTGTACTGGCCTGGCTTCTTCCCTTCTGCTGGAGTGGTACAGTCTGTTTCAGTAAGTCCCAGTAGATTTGCAAATTCCGTTCTAGGGGGATTATAGAAAACCTTTAGACCGACTCTTTATCAAGTCTGTTTGGCAACCAGCTTGCAAGTTGTTTTTTTTTTTCTTCAAAGTAGAACAAAGCTTATTCAGTGTGTTACAGGCATGGAAAGAAATGCAGCCTTTGCCATCAGCCTCTGTTCTTCCCGGGGCTCTGGAGCAGTCCTGTCTGAAGCCCGATGTATTTCAATGGTAGTTTTGAGTTATTCTGTTTACTTCAGGGCACACACAGCAAAAATGTAGCTGGCTTGGTTATTTTAAGTTCTAGCTTACAATACTTGGAATGTTTTTGAGTAGGCTGCTAATTTACAGAAAAGCATTCCTCACCTAATACTTCTTATCTGTCTTGCTTAGCTGTGTGAAAAATCATGGTTTCAACAACATTTTCTTCTCATAACACAGTTGGTACGCATCTGCCCAGCCTCAGCTGATAGTCTGCAGCAATGCTTCCCACACCATAATGGCACTATATTAATCACCCACCACTTAGAGACTACAATTATCTGCAAGAGGGCTTTGAAATTCTCTGCAAGAGGTGCTTGGTTTCATTTTCATTTTAATTTCCTTGCTGAGCAACGGCAGGCTCTGTTGTGGCAGTGCAGTGCATGCTGCTTCTAGGACGGCAAAACTCTGGACTGGTAAAATGTAAGAAGGGAGCAGTTTGTGTCATAGACGCTGATTGATCTCCTGTCCCTTTGGGCATCTTTGTAATGGCCTCCCAAAAGAAAGACTTACTGTATCGGGCAGAAAACTGGAGGAGCCATTGTGTATTCAGCAGTGTGCAGCAGTTGTCACTATGGACGACAGCACAAGCGCTCTTAGATAGTAAAACGCTGAGGGCAGAGTTAGGCAGTCCTGCTCCGTGACCTCCCCAAAAAGGGTCTTTGATTTTCACATACAGGGTTAGTGGGAATGAGGAAGAGAGATTTCTATCTTGCGCTTGCTGAGGCTTTTTTATTTTTAAGTTAAAATTTCCTATGACTTCAAAGTGAGGAGAAGGTTCTAATGTATTTAAATCATCATCATCATGGCTAGGCTTCGCGAACAAAGATACGGGAAGGATTCTACCCACACTTGCTACAAGCGCACTGATGGCTAAAAAGGCCGATGTGGGATAGGCAAGTCTGGTTGCAAAAGGCACAGCGGAAAGTCTCCTTAGGTGGTATTGGCGAGGCACGGTTCTTTCTGCGTTGTCTTTTCTCCTCAAGACTAATTCTACGTGTGTTCTTAAAGGAGGCAGCAGCATTATGGATGGTGTGTCTCCACGTCTCCTGATTGGACCACTGATGGCAGTCAGTATGGCCAAACCTGAGGTATTGTTCCAGAGAGTCCTTGTATCTCCTCTTTGGGGCTCCTCTGTAGAGGCAGCCGGTGGTGAGTTCACCACAGAGCACAACCTTAGGGAGGTTGGTGATCCTCCATCCTGGAGACGTGCCCTGCCCGGCGCAGCTGCGTCCTCAGCAGCACGGCCTCAATACCGGTGACCCCTGCCTGTTCAAGGACAGTGACATTAGTCAACTGCGGTGACTGAGCCTTGTCTGGCTGCATGTATCTGAATGTCCATTCAGATACAGATGACCATCTATATAAATCTGCCTAAGTTTGGTCTATGGGTTGCAGTCTTCAGAATTTTGATGTCTAGTTGGTAGACTTCTCCAGTCTCTCACCGCTGGCATTTCAGGATTACTAGAGCTATTCCCTGTGTGGCTGAAAGCAGGGTTCAGAGGCTTGGGTGCCTCTGACAAACCTCAGGTATTTGAGCTCTGCTCCTGCAGGAGCCAGACTGACTGCAAGTCTTCGAACTGATGTCCAAAGACATGTCTAAGCCCTGGGGAATTGCACTCTCTGGTGCCCCCATATCGAGAGTGCCCGCTGTCTGGAATGGGGTGTCACAGTACTCTGTGCCCATCCCCGTGTGACCCCTTCTGCCCAAAGGAGACCACAGCGCTGGGGGCTGATGCAGGCACAGAATCTCATACCAGCCTGTAGCTTGATGCTTGCTGGGGCTGGGACAATGAAACGCTCTCGCTTTCTGGCATTGAACCTGTACATGTTTGCTTGCAGGGCTGCTTGCATACTTTATTAGCTTTTATTGGGGCTTAGCTACAGAATGTAGGAGTTCTTGCCTCTACTGAGGCCAACACAGGTCCATCTGACATAGCGCAGTACCAATCAACATCTGGAGTTTTAAATAGTTGTGATTTTGAGGCACTGCTTCCAGAATGGACCATCTCTCTAGAGGAGTGGATTGATGGGGATCTATCTGCGAAGGAGCTGTAGCAGGATGACACACCAGCAGCTCCAGCTGCAGGGATGTCCCTTGTTCTTTGTGCTTGTGATGAAGGCAAGCCATGGGACAGTTTGACAATTTCCTGGCAAGGATTTCAAGCAGGGAACAACTGATGCAAGTCACTGTGTGTAGCTCTAGGAAGTGTTCTGTGTACCAGGTGATGGGGGGCAGAACAAAGCTGTAAATAAGAGGGTAAGTGGCTGCAAGGTGCTGTGTTCATTCTCCCTAACGTTTATACATGTATCTTTGGATCAGAATCAAAGATCTATCAAGCATGTGGAATGTGCTGTGGTGCAATTCGGACACTCTGAGGGTAGATGAGAAATGAAGAGCAAAGTAGAAGTGACTAAAATTAAGGTGCTTCCTCCCTAACATCACCCACTTCCTACCTCTGCTCACCTGGCAGCTGTATCGGTCCCAGCAGTGCAGATGCTTCGTAGGCATCTTGGGTCCCTTCCGAGGCTGTGATTCAGCAGCTGCAGATGTGCTTCCTAGGGAGGGACTGGAATTGAACAAGAGCTTTCCTGAATTTGAATCAGGTTCAGTAGTGCAGATTTTTATTGTTTGCATTCCAATATGAAGCAACCTGTTTCTATTAGTGTTTGGTTTTTTACATTTTCCCCAAGTTTCTAACATTAACCATTCCTTTTTATTTTTTCTTTTCTTTTCCAGGAAAAGAGGAGTAGAAGTAGTACAGGTGAGTAAAAACTACATTTGATTTTTTTGCCCCCTCCCTTTATTTTCTTGTAAAGAAGGTTTACTGACTTCAAGTGCTGTCTTTTAAATGTCAGCTTGACCTGAGCTTAATTATTTTTCTTTCTTTTCCCTTCACTTCCCTGCTACAGATAGTGTTTTTGGAGAAAGAGTATCTCCCTTTTGTTAAGCATGTGTTGAGCCCATCTAATCTTAATTCAAGAGGTGCCCTGGTGAAAGTGAGAACACAGTTAGGCTTTTATGTCTGTTAATTCAGAAAATCTGATAATTGATTTGGTGATGTTACTCTGTGTTTATTGGATTCACAGTCAGGCTTAACAGAAACAGGAGCTGGTCTTTGAATAAAATGTTTTTGTAACCCAGGGAGCAGAGATATGATACTCAAGTGCCTTAAAGTTGTAGCCCATCTGCACCTAAGTTCAGGTGTTGGCTACATTTGTTACTTCTCAGGGCTGAATGGTCATATTTCTTACAAGACGTTACTCAGAGGATGATGACAACGTGGAAAAGAAATGATGTTACTGTGACAGCTGTAATGTAGAGCGCTATGGCCCTAACAGTTCAAAGGGAAGCACGCTCTTTCCTTTTGGCTAATTTTGTATGCTTAGAAGACTGTGTGTCATAGGTTTCATTCTCACTGGTGCTTACCCTAGTGCTCGTTTCACACTCTTAAGGTGACCATTGTGTTCCTCACACTTGTTTTCTCCTATCTCAGCAACAGAGATGAAACTACCTCAATAGAGAGGATGGATGAGAGAGGTCGATAAAGGGATATTAGCCACTGAGAACTGAGGCTGCTCTTAAGTCCATATGAAAGGTGCTTCTCAACACCAGCAGGCAGTAGGAGAAAAGCACTTAAAAATAATTGAAAAATCAGGCTATGTTATTTTAAAGAATCCACCATCTGAAAAGGCTTAGAAATTTCTCATTGCTAGTTAAAATGCAGAATGTGTCTTTCAGGTATGTGTGGTTGTCTTAGAACTTACAAGGAAAAGGGCATGTATTTTATTGGCTGCATTTAACCTTTCATCACTACACATCATCTTCATTACTTGTACCTGCTATTGCTCAGAGCTAAGGAGCAGCTTCTTTCCTCGGTTGTGATAATAACATCTCCAGATTGATAACTACAAACCAGCATTTGTGAAGCACAACTTCGCAAGCACCAGAGGGAAAAAGCTACCCTGTATTTGTTTCACTGCTAGGAGACACTATTATTGTAATAATACTCTGGTGCATTACAATTCAATGTCTGCATTCGTTTTATGTGCCTAGCACCTGCACTGTGCATTTAAGCAGCACACGTATGAGATGAATTCAATGATGCACTGATTCGCTGAGCAGAGGGCGAGTTCCATTTTAACTTGTGGAGTTCAGTTACTATCCTGCCATGAGTTACCTCTTCGCCTTCTGAGGTTTGTCTGATTTAATGGCTGGTCATCGGATAGACACAAAATTATTGGAAAGGGTTTCTTTATTATCCCTCACTTACCACTTGTGTTGCTCTGTATATCCTAATGCGTGTATTTGTAGCCAGTAGGGGTTGTATCAGAAGTGGACTCTTTTCTCTGTCCAGCATTACTAAGAAAGCTTTGCTTTAGTCACCTTGCATGCTCTGTCCCACTAGCCCTGCTTCTGGATGGAGAATGTCTTAGTGTCTGCTGGAAGTTTATTTGACAGAGGGAATATTTTAAAGCAACAGTGTTTCTTTGTCTTGTTTCCCCTTCTCCTCCTTTAAAGAAGCTATCTTGTTCAAGAGAAACTAGCCCTTACACCTGACAATAGACAAATAAGTCAAACCAAAAAATTTATACAGGCTGTATATATATTTTTCTTTACATAAATTCAAAAATTTCTGAATATAAAATGAATGGAGAGCACAAAGTAGTGAGGTGGAAGGTAAGGTTCGGTTACTAGCTTCCAGGCAGTAAAGCGTGATGAGCCGTATGTGCTGACTTCTGCAAACAGACATCAGATTATTCCTTTTCCAGAGATGTTTCACAGGAGCAGGAAAGAATTTCCTACTGCTAAAGGGAAGTATCCAAAGTCTTCACATAAGCATCTGTGTAGCTTCTGTTTCCTTCCTGCAGTGAGGAATTAGGATGGTCCTCTATTCTTTGCCTAGACTGATGAAATCCTCTTATTTTGCTTTCTTGAGGCTAATTGTGCCCTGCAGATTATCAGTAAGGTGCTGCTAGAGAGCAATTAACATTCTGTGACTCGTATTTTGAGTTCTGTGTTTTATCTTGTCTCGGACTTTCGTTTCCAGCGAAGAGTGGTTCCAGCTTTCTGTTTTTATTGAGTGGGGAAACGTTCATCCTCCATCGAGAAATAGTGGAAGAATAGGACTGGCAGTGGGATGCTAAGCAGGCATACTCCTTTATCCAGCAGTGAGACATTATTCAAGCAACATATTGAAAAATAACAAAGAACCTCTCAACTTTTGTGATGATAAGTAATTGGTGTTTTCTACAAACAATGATTAAATTCTAATATAACGAGAATTCGCTGTGAACTTCATGCACGGGAACTGAAATGTGTGACAAGCTATCTGGCTTAAAAGATAGTACAGTAGATGAATTAAAAAGCTTTCAAGGTTATGAACTTTCAAAAGAGAGTCTGAGTCCGAGCCTGCACCCAAACATTGATGGCCATAAATGGGTTAGCTCACTTCTGTTTTTCCAGTGAGCAGTGGCAGAACTCTTGAGGAGCAGCATCTTAAAGATCTGGCAGTGTTTTGGCTCTAGATTTGTTTTCTGCAGCTGAAATCCAAGTCAGTGGGGCAGCTACAACATGTTTTGTTGCAAGAAAAAAATAAATGTCTTCCTGGCTTTTAAATACGGGCGCTTGACAGAGTCCTGTGCTATAGCTCTTCCTCTGTGGATGGTCATTTGCTTAATCTTTTTCAGTAGGCATCACCCCAGTATCAAGGTGCCTTTTTGAATTGGGCTACTTTCTTGTTTGTACTCTGTGAGGTAAGGGAGTGCTCATGTTCCAGTTTTGCAGGAGGGAGGACTGAAGGAAGCGTCCAAGCTCCTAGAGGGAACCGGTTGCTGTTCCAGCCCCAGTGGTGTTGGGAGCAGTGCTGCGAGCCCACGTGTCAGGAGTTCCAGCTGTCCCCGAGCTGCTCAGCCTCACGGCTTCCCCGTGCTCTTGTGTGGGGCGTGAGGGGAAAGGGGGGAGCAATTGAGAGTGGTCAGCAGACCTGGCTTTGCTGGCTTGCTTCCAGTGAAAGATACCGCCAATCTTAAGGCTACATGCTTTTAACCTTAAGGCAGGCTACATTTGAAGTATTATGCTGTTGGGATCTCTGGGGCAGTTACATACCTCCTCTTTCTTGCCACCTCTTCCCGCCTCTCACAGCTGCCTGCTCAGCTGGTGTGGCTTGAGCGGGTGGCCACAGGAGGGGTGGAGATGCTCTGAACAGGGGACAAACATGACTGAGGCCCATCTGCCATGACCCGTAGGCAGCAGCTGGCAAGGCTGAAGCAGAGCAGCTCTCCCACTGGCATTGGGGTGACTTGCCAGTAAGTGCCCAAATCGAAGCATTTCTTAATAAATTCTTCCATTATTGTTTCAAGGAAAAGGCTGCCTCTGAAGTATATGCAGAGGTTGTCTGATGAGGCACATACTGTTTAAAGAAAATGGAATCTAGCAAGGAACAGTAGCTTCTGAAAGGTAAAACTGTTTCTGATCTTTGTTACTGAAAGCTTGATTTTGTTCAGTTTCATCATCCATCCCTCAGATTAGTGTAAGGGGAAATTTAGAATTTAAAATTGTCAGTGGTTCTTCAGTCATTAAGGTATCCAGTTTGTTATGACTTTGTACACTGGTGAGGGAGAGAGGGAACATCTCCATCTACCTTGTTTTTCAGGAAAAATCTGCATGGCTTAGTTGGAAGAATGTAAGGTTGGAAGCATGTGCAGTGAAGTGGAAATCATCACAAGTACCTCTGATGGGGACATGCATTTATTTTTGTTTCACAAGCTATGCAAATCCAAAATAATTAGCTGCAGCCCTTTGGCTTCTGAAAAATTGCCAGCTCAGTCTTTGTGTGACAGAGTTTGGAGCCTTCATATTTCTCACAACTTCAAAGCCATTTCCAGCACTTGCATGCTCAAGCTTTCCTAGAGTTCTTCCTTGAATTTTTTTTTAATTTTGAAATAGCAAAGGTTTCCTATTTTTGGTTCAAATGAACACTAATGCTCTTTTTTATCTTAGGAAGATATTCTAAGCAGTTGGCTATAAAAGTGAGATTAGTCATTGTATTGCAAGCTGCACATTTTTTAATAGCAGTGAGATATGGAGGACAACATGTTTTCCAGTGTGGAACAGCTGATTTGTAATAGTTACAATGGTCTCAGCAGCTGTTTAATTTTTCCTTTTTCCCCAACTCTCTGGGAGTTGAGATATTTGAAATCTTTTACTCTGGAGAAGAAAACTGTCTTTTGAGCCATGTGTTTTATTGGAGGCTGCGAAGGAGAATTGAGGGTCCCCTCCACTCTTTTGAATTCTTCAATCAGAGTAAAATACTAGTGACAGCAGTTTCCACTTAGTGTTGCCAGGGAACCGTTGTTTTCTTGAAATGTGGACAGGTTTATTTTCACATGAAGTATTAATGGAATAAGCTTGGGACAGCAGTGCTCTAACCAAGAGATGGAGCTTATAAAATATATATCCAATAACATATACAGAAAGATATGACTGGAAAGCTTTCAAAGCAGGCAGCATTGTGAGATGTTGCAGAGCTGGCTCGCTAGTACAAGGAGAAGAAAGTTTATTTTTACATGTGTGCCAGGCCCTGAGTCAAGTGCATGTTCTCCTGCGAACGGCGGTCTGCTTTGCCTTCAGCGCATTTCTGGTAATGATGCTACAGCAGCTCTCCAGCCCTCCCCAGTCTGGATTGTGTGAGGTACTTTGCATGTGCTTGACAATGAGGAGCTGCTGGTTAAAATCGTTAAAAGATCCTGATACTTTGTAGTGTCAGTGTTACAGAGCGTGCTAAGAACTGAAAGTGCCATCCCCCAGAAAATAGTGTAATAATTTCAGCTTCAAACCCAGAAGTGGTAAGAGTGTGGAAGAACAAATTCCAGGCAGAATCCTTTCTCTGGTCCTTTTCAGCAGGGGAGATCCCTCTAGGTGAGACCTTCTTGGTACTTCAGAAACAGCATTGCCCAGTGGGACCGACGCACAGGTTCCAGTGCAGGGAAAGGTGGTTTTGGCACGCTGCTCTATATTGCATCAGCAGACTGGTTAGTTAGGTGCAGCATGGCCCTTTCTGGTCCAGTGGGAAAGAAGAATAAATATACATCTGTTTGGGCAGGGAAGGAAGAGAAAACTACAGAACATTTCCACCACGTGGATTAAACAGATTAAGTAAGTAGACACTTACCCTTAAAAATCAGACAGGGTAGGCCAAACAAATCAAAATGTATTTAGGTCTCATTTATCTTCACTCTTGGTGAGTCAGTGAGAGAACCATGAAGAGATTTTTGTGGCTCAGAGACAGTCTTTTACTGACTGATTTGACTGCTTTCTTTTGACTGTGAATCCGTGTGGCCTAGGAGAGGTGTAGGCTCTGCAGTCACTTGCAGAAGTCACCTGAGTGAAAACATTGCTGAGATTTAGAAATCTGTAACTAATGTGTGATGAATGGCAGTCAGATTGGAGCTTGTACCGCTTTGGCCTGTGGAGCCAGCTCTGCCCAGCCCCCTTGTCTTCTCCTGACTCCTTGATTTGTAAGGATGAGGCAGTGATTCCCAACAGTGCTAAAGGCTGGGAGTTGGGATATCTGGGTGGAAATCCAGTCCACATGGGACCTCTGCCAAAAATGTTCATGACTGTAATGGGACTATGTAATGTTGCCCCACTGTCACTTACTGCAGCCCTTTGGGCAACTCCATTACAAATTCTGTCTCTATTTCCTAATGAAGGCAATATTCTATGTAGTAGAATGCCATTTAGGTTGCTTTGAGAGATCTGAATGGAAGGCATGTAGAGTAAAATGAGTATGGGAAGGAAAACAGGATGATTAATAGGAGCTGGTAGTTTCTGAAGATTGCTATATATAATATTCTTTCATTCATCAGTGTCTAAGTGTCTTCCTAGATAATTTTGTGAACTGCAAAGTTTCATAGATTACTCCTCAAGGAACAGTATGGATAAAAATAAGACCCTGACAGAAATGTTGGAGAGTAAAACTCTGTATTTGCCTCCTTTTGACTAGGAATTTTTCACAGCATACAGTCCCAGTCTCTACACAAAATTACAGTTAGACATTGCTTTATAATAATGATTATTGCAGTGATGCCAATGGTCCAACAAAGGCCAGGCTTTAATTTTGAGCTGCGTTAAGCAACAGAATTATTTGTCTCAAGAGGATGCAGGTGTTGTGATATGGTATGACAGCAGGGTAAATGGAGTGTGTTTGGAGACAGGTGACTCAGGAAATGCCTTATTTAAATCCAACCTGTCTCATTTGCAGTTTACTGAAACTGCACAGTCTGTGTTGAAGTACAAACATGCATGTAACTCTTTTGAGCTTTCCTGAAGTTTTTTCTTGGAGTAGGAAGAGTGGGGAGTTAATGTGATGCCATGCCAGCGTTGACTGTGCCTCTGACCCTAGTACTGAGGTGTCCTCTCCCAGCTGAATGTCCCATCCATTGTCAGTTTTGGAGGTGAAATCACACAGTTCTCTTGCAGAGCTGCAAGCTCATTCTTGTGACAGCAGTTGTAGCCTAGTCTTCAGTTCTGGGATTTCCACAGGGACAATGATGTTGCTTTGGGAGCAATGACTCTGATATTCAAACCAAAGCTTTATAGAGAGAATATAATCCAAAACAGTAAAGGAGACTATTTGTATGCTTGTCTTCTCAAGTAGGTCTGAACTTCTAGAGGACTCTGCAGAAGATCAGTGAAGTTTGGGAAAGTCTTTTTAGTATGTGTTCTTGACTCTTCTTTTCTCCGGCTTCTGCAAAAGTTACTCTTTTGATCTGAGCTGTGACCTGAGATAATTGATGTTTGCTTTTCTGGCACTGCACAATTAAAGGAGGTAAATGTATTTGTGTCGCAAGATTGAATGCGGTTCCAAGAAAACCTGGTGCTTAAAGACATTAAGCCCCAAAGTTTCTTAAGTTTCCTAAGTTTTCCTGTGTTTGGTCTTGAGTCTTAAATTAGAGAAATTCTTAGCACATGTACTTTAGTTACCCCTTTATAAAACAGGGCACATTCAAACACAGCAAAACTTGGAAAGGTTTTCCTGAGACTGTTTGCCTTCATGGAATTACAGCAGAAGCAAGCAGAGTGGCTTCAGCTTAGTCAGAACAGCAGAACTTCCCCCACTTGTGTTTTTTCCTACAAGAGGCATGGTGTTTTAAGAATTACATCTTTTGCTAGAAGGAATATTTATTATTCACTTTAACTGTTCATTTCTAGTGAAAGTAGTACCTCTTTTTCCTTTTCTTTGGCAGTAGTGTAGACCTCTTTGCTGTATGTCTAAAGGTAGGCAGGTCAGACAGAAGGGGTTTCTGCACGTGCTGCAGACGTTTTCTGTGCCTTTGGTTGTTGTTTTGCAGTAGCTCTCATACTGACCCAGCATATTGATGGAAAACGCTTGTAGACCATTTTGACAGTTTATTTTTAATCACTATCTTAGTTTAGTTTTTGAAAATAGTTACTGCTAAAGGTAATTTTGCAGTGGTGCCAAAAGCAGTGCAATTAATAGCTTAAGGTGGGCCTTGTTGGATGGAGGATTTCAGTCTAAGGAGGAGAGGAGAGAGCCGGGAGAAGTTCAGGTGATTACAAGGTTATTTTTTCCAAAGTGGGTTATCCAAAATGTGTTTCTTTAACATGGGCTCACATTTATGGAAAATTTGGGAGCTGTGGTATGTTAATCTCTTTTAAATTTTATTTATTTTTTTTCATCCCTTTTCCCTGATGTCACTTGTCAAAAAGGAGGCTGCTGCTGGAACTTCCTAGTGTGGTTCTCTGTTGGCTATGCCAGGAGCAAAGGTTGGACAGCCACAGTTTATAAATGGATCAGAACAGTCACTGGATACCTAAGGATGTGATCTACCCTAAGCAGGATCTTAGCAAGTGGTGGGAATAGAGTCTGTCCTTCTTGGAAAGCTCTTTTCAAAGAGAGGAGGGTTGAGGATGGGAGTTAACTTTCTTCCCATAGACTGGGAGGTAGCATGGAGACAAGTCTCCTCCAGCAGCTCCATGTGAAAATATCTCTCTGTTGCTCAGATTTATACTGGGGACAGTACTGTCAGTATATTTAAAGGCCGTGTGCTACTGACGTGGGAATGAATCTATAAAAATCCCAAAGCCAGAGGAACCACAAAAGCCACCGGGGTTTGTGCATGCAGTGCCGCGAGGCGGTTTCATTCCTGGTAGTCGCAGGCTGTGCTCTGCTGCTTCCCCCGCCACCGAGCGAGCACCGTGCGTTTCTTCTGACGAGGCTCCCTACCCAGGTGAGCTCACTGTGACTCAGCTGTGCATGAAAAACAGGACAAATCTGAGCTTTTCTTCAGTATTGAGCATAGATTCATCACTGAACCAGTGATGCTGCAGTACATTTTAGTTATTCTCTTCTTATGTTAAAGTTATTTCTGTAAATGAGTCAAAAGAATTAATTGTTTCTCACATTACAGATGAATAAAAGCACACCAAGAGAATTTGTCATCTGTGGTTTTGCTTAAGGTTTGCTTGTTGACCTGTAGGATCCTAAGGCAGTGCTGTCAATTAACCAGCATCAAGATATCTGAAATTTCAGTCATGATGAAAAAAAACCCTTAAATCAGACTGTGGGTGATGCTTTTCTATCTTTGAAATATGGCACAACAGAGGTTGTAAGTGAGAGAGCAGAAACTACACCTCTATGTAAACCATAGACAGCTTCTGTCATTGCTGAGCAACAGACTTGCCTTATTCTATTCTTTGGCTGTTATTTTAGGATCAAGGGTAATTCAACGTCTTACTCATGTTCACAGGTCATTTTTTCAACCTGAGATTGCTTTGATAAATTATAGTTGCCTCATTTAGTTTCCCAACTGACATGCTTCCCTGAATGAAAGAGGTTTTGTATCTAATTTAAAGTTACTATACACATTAACTGACACATATATTGTGTCCTCGTTTCAGTGTTTGTTAGAAGGTAGGTATTCAGTAGTTAGTGAAGATATTTAAAAAAAAAAAATAAATCCTCCTGGTACCTTGCCAAAGTGCAAACAAGTTATTTACAGTGTTTTGACAGAATCATCTGAAGACGGGATGGAAAAGATGCCATTGGGACTGAGCTAATACTGTAAGAGACTGAGATGTAAGGGAAACAACTGTTACAGAGGAATTTTTGGCAAACTTTGCAAACAGAAAAGCTTTTTAGCTTTCTTTTTGTAGTAAATTGGTGATTGGAGCTAAGAGCTTCCTTTACTCAAAGGTCTAAGTGCATCTGAAATTTTTTTCTCATACAGGAAGCCTCATTGCACAGCTCCACTGTCCTGTACCCAGCATTAGTTACTGTGTTAAAATTGTTCATTGACTTACTGATGGCAAAGATTAGAGGATAAGCTAACTGCAGTTTGTAGAGCATTTATGTTAGTTGCGGAGAGATCATTTGTACTTTTGGTTAGCTTGGAAGATGTTCTTTCCTGTGACCTAGATGAGCTTATCTTGTAATACCCTTTCTTTTATGATAACATCGTTAAATGACCGAAAAAAGGATGGTAGCTTTAAAGGGGAACTTTGTGAGTACAAACCTGTTTGAAATGGAGTCAAAGCAGATTACTTTGAACCTGCTGTGATGGCTTGTGTACCATTCAAGGTCTTAATGACTGGTTATCAGTGAACTAAGCGCCTAGAAAGGAAGTAGGGAGAGCATTTGTTCCCTGCTGGTGACAGATCCTCCCACCCATCCCTGCTTCTCATTGTTTTTCCACTTCTGAGTCAAAAAGGGCCGGTTAAAGTTGCTGGTGGGCTCCTAACAGTAACGCGCCTACATTGGCCAGAGTACCTTTTTCCTGACAGTAAAGCAAGTGCACTGTCCACGGGTTCCTGCTGGGTGAGGAAACTACAC
This sequence comes from Apaloderma vittatum, assembly GCF_000703405.1. NCBI lineage: Eukaryota > Metazoa > Chordata > Aves > Trogoniformes > Trogonidae > Apaloderma > Apaloderma vittatum. Next base: position 44,545 of record NW_009730473.1, read on the forward strand.
CCCAGTTGTCAGTCTTGCCTAATAGGTGTATTGAGTGCTCAAGTTCTCTGCTTTCGTTTGATAGACACTGTAATTGCTGGTATTAGATGTTACTGCCTTCTGGGTCTCCTCTAACTTCTTTAGCCTGCTTGTACGGTTAAATTGATGCATCTCCAATTCTTTTGCTGTGCTGCCTAAAATCTGAATCTTTTTGACCAAGCCGGTGGCAGTGGGTGCGCACAGGAGCCGTGTTGGCTTTGTGAGCGCCGCTGGCTGCCTTGCGGTGTGACAGCACTGCGCCTCAGCTGGCATGGATGGTCCCTGCTGTGTGTGCGGCTGCTCGGGCCAGAGCGTGTTCCTTCTATCCAGCATGATCCAGGCCTTGCAGTGCCTTTTAAGGGTCGGTTGGTGTAATGTCTTTTTACTAATTTGGGGCAGTCAGCCCTTTGTACAGCAGCTCAGTGGCTTATGTTTACTTGTGTGTTAGTACGGAGTAGGTCTGACTTCAGTCCAGCACAAAGGAAGGAAACAGGATCGTGGCACGCCCTGATGGTCAGTGGGTAGTTTGTGTTGTAGAAAGTTAGACAGCAAGTCAAAATGCGTTTTCCCAGCTGTTTCTTCAACTTCTTCATGTCAAATTAATTTTTTCTTAAATGTTAAGGTGCTGACTTAGACACTAAGAAGGTTTAAATGATGTTTTCAGCAGGTCTGCTTTCGTCATGTGCTGGCTTTGGTTAGTAAGTCACTGCTCTGCCGGCCCGTGTGCAGCCTTGGGTGTGCAAGGAGGATGGTCCGGGCAGTGTTGGCGGAGGGGATGCCCTGCCCAGCAGTTGCCCCAGAGAACCAGCTGGAAGCACCACGCTTGCAGCATTGCAGTGGGAGAGCAGTTTGCTCAGTTTGGAAGGTCTGAGCTCAAACCGAAGGCGCTTCTCGAAGCAGGTGTGGCCAGCCCTGTGCCCTTGAGCCACCTGGGACTTGAGAGCTGTTCTCCTGCGGCTGCTAAGCCACGGCCATGTCCCGGCAGTGGTGGGAGTGCTGAATCCACTGAGGTTTTGGGGTGCTGTCCTGTGCTTTCTTAACAGCCAGGAAGGGGTCTGTTGTGTGTGGTTTTATAGCTCTGGGCTCTGTGACTCTTTTGGTGTGTCCTTTTGAAATCAACAAATCTCACTACTTTTGCCTTTTCTGCAGAACTGAATATTCCCATTTTTTAAGGATGGTTATTTATAATTGTTCAGAACTCTTCTGCACTGCATATGCCTTAACTCTGCTAACAGCATAAGTGAGTTGTGAGTAATAGTATGAAGCTTTTTTTGCTTTCTTTAGGGAGTTGCAATATAAATGCTGCAGAGTCATGCATGAAAAATAATCTGTCCATGGAAATTCTGTCTTGAAGGTCGTCTTTGTTACTGCTCAGATATGTGTATCTGTAGCCAAGTTTTGGTGCAGCAGTACCATCAAGTTAATGTTTAAAAGAAGAGCTAACAGAGTTTACTTCGTATTTGGCGGACAGGAGTACCAAGCATAGTTACTGATGAGAAGAGATTTTTTTATTTCTTATGAATTTTCTTAAGATTGATGTCTTCCATATGATCATATTGTGTGCTTGCAGAGGACCGCTTAGCAACAGCTGCTGGTACAGTGAGCTTAGTGGTGATAGGCTCACACCAGTAGGATGAACCATAAAACAGTGAGGAAACACCTAGAAACAGCAAGTAAGGATAAAGTTAAAGGAGGACAAGGCAGCTCACTTCTTAAAGAGTTCCATGTTTCTGTGGGGGCACTGTTTGTGAAATTCTTTGCTTTTCAGTCTTTACTTACAGGTTTGTCATGGTGATATAATGATACTCCCTCCTTCTGTGGATGTTCATGGGGTGTGTCCAGCTGTTGTAACAGAGCATTTCCTGAGCATTTAAAATAGAAACAACTCTTTGATACTAAACCAATTCACACTTTTGTCTGTTAAATCTTAATTAATGCTTCACCAATTAATAGCTAAGGAATACAGATTTTCTGGAGGGATCTGGGATCTAGACTGGTATTCCAGCTTTATAGCTCTGTGCTAATGCTCTAAGACTGCTGTTTCTAATAATCAGCATTTCTTTTCCTGAGAATACTGGGGTTTTTATCTTTTTTAGGGTTTGGTTGTGGGTTTATTGAGATAGAGAGGGATTGTAAGTTTATGTCTGAATGTCTTCGTATTTCAGGCCATTTATTATTGTATATTATACCAATAACTTGCTTGACTTAAATGACTTAGTTTGCGCTGGTGTTGAAAGTTGAATGCATTCAGAAAGCATTTTCTTTCTTAAAAATTATCCTCAGGGTCTGAGATATGGACGGTAAATACAATGGAAATTCCCCACACCTAAAAAAAATCAGCAGGCAACAGTAACTTGACAGGAACGTAGCTGTCGATGTGTTCATGGATCTTTTTGGTTCAAGTTGCCTGTAGTAGGTAGGGGAAAGGTTGAGTGTTGAAAGGCAATGCTTTATTTTAACTATTCTTTCTGATTCTGGGTTATGGGCTGAAGAAATTCGGCTATTTCTTAAGCTTTTTGAGAAAAAATGAAACTGCAGTATTTACATTGAGGTCTAGTGGTACCTGAGTTCAGGTATGAGTCTAAGTTTTAATGAAAAAGATGAGATTTTAGTGGGATTCAGTTTGTTGCTGCTAGCATTCAAAAAAAAATCGCTTCAGATCTTAGTCTCCGACCTTAGAATCTGGTGTTTTCAAGGACAAGAAAACGGTTGGACTAAGTGATCTTTAAGGTCCCTTGCGACCTAAACCATTCTATCATTCTATTTTGCTTGGAAAATAACCCGTGTAAAATACAGCCTCATAATAAGGAGGCTGTGAAAATACAATACTGTGCATAAGCAATGATATTTTCTACGAAAACAAGGAAGCTAACTTAGTGAAAGGCCTTGAGTCTTTCCTCAATTATTAGTTTATCCTGCCATACAACAAATCTCTAAGGTGGAATGGTTCAACATGGGAGCAATATGCTGAATTCTTCCAGTCTGTAGAATCATAGCTGTGTCTATAATATATTTTAACACTAAGGGGCTGAGATCTTTCGGTGTAACATACTTGACTAACTTGAAGGTTGTCATACTGCACGCTTACATCGTTCGTAACACTACGGATGGTGGAAATCATACTTCGCTGGGTTGTGAAGGTCATGGATTTATCTGAGATGAACCAGCTACAAGGAGGTAGGGCAAGGTTATGCCTTTACACATGTAGTCTGTTTTGGGCAGGGTTATCGCACAGTTTGTTAACCCGACAGAGTAGGTCAAACCAAACCAGTCTCGGTTGTCTTGTGCTGTGTGTGGCATAAAGAGATGATCTAAGGTTGCGCTGTCCTTTCTGCAGGTGCTTGCAGCAGTTGGCGCTTTGAAGAACTTGGATTTTATGGAAGCGAGAAACCATTCGTTGTGGCTAGAGTTTTCCGTTAGGCACCCTCATTGCACTTGCATTTAAAAGCACGTGCAGTGTTTACTGTCACTTCAGTCTGGTTTTGGGAACTATATAGCAGACTCTTCTGTCTGATTTCTGCACATAACAGTGGACACCTGTCTACTTTAATGTCCATTGCCCCGTGTGTTTGTCATTTCACCTGTTTCACAATGCATTTGACCAAGATGGGTAAAAGAATAAAGTCTATACAAGCTAATTCTAAAGCTGAAGTTCATTAAAATAGTATTTGTGTATGTGTTTTATTAAGGCTAACACTAAAAATATTAGATGACTCTTTTCTGTGTGTGGTAGTTTTGGGATAAGATGCTCAAAACAGAGCAGTGGCATGTCTACCAAAAAGTTTAAGTCACTTAATCTCTATGCTGAAAACGTGTATTTATGTCATATAAGGATGCGTACAAGTCCCTGGTCGTTGGTTACATTTTATGGCTCATTTTATGGAGTTTCACTGACTTGTTTGTCTAAGCTGTGCATATGGGACTTTCCTTTGAGCTCAGTGTTTCTGCAGTTAGCATAAGCTGGTTAAGCCTGAAGGACAGAGTTCTTGAAAAGCAAATTTCAAACTTCAAACCACTCCTCATGCTGGCTCCGTACCCTCCTTTGTTCCCCTTCACAAATGTGTGGCCTGTGCTGTTCGGAACAGGCTGTACTGAAGGACGTGTGTTCGGGGCCTGTCCTGTGCTCGTGCTTGCAGTTGCCTGGAGGTAAGCCAGCTCTTCGTTCTGAGGTTGCAGAATTGTGTTAGCGTGGCAGAGGACTGGCTTTGTTTCTCCACGGGACATAGTAGCCTCCCAAGCCTTGTGCCACGGCAGCAAGGCCAGGCAGCATCCCCAACATGCTCAGGTTCCGTCTGCTCTGGCTGCGCAGAGAGGCAGATCGTGCGTGCCTCTGCCTGTACGTGCCCACAGACCTTCCCTAAATCCATTAATCCACCCAAGTGCAGCGTCGGAATGAGTGCTTAGGTAGAGAGAGCACTGATGAAGGGAAGCCTCCTGCAGCATGATCAGCTGTTATGTCAGTCCCCTCTAAACTGCTCAGCACCCTTCTGCTCCTTGTGGTGTACCAGCTGGTACACCTGTTTCCTGCACCCAGACAGGTAGAAGAGTGCTTTACCCCTTGCCTCTTACCTGCGAGGCAAGGGGTAAAGCCTCGGTTGCAGGCTGCGGTGTTGGCTGTTAGGTGGAAGCCTGAATGTTTGGACGCTTGCTGAAGTGTCCCTTGAGAAACCTCAGTGTGGAGTCCTGCCTCCTGGGCCACTGCTGAATGCTGAATTACAGCCTGAAACTGGCTGTAACGTTTGGAAAGAAAAATGCGCCACAACTAATGCTGCCAGCACTAAATTTTCATGTGTTTCTCCAGATTTTGAAAGGTGATTTTTTTTTTTTTTTATGACACAGGAGGTGTAGTTGAAACATGAAATATGTAAGCATTGCAAATTTTTGTGATCCCGTGATTGCAGTGGAAAAAAGGTGCTCTAGTCAAGAGGAAATAATCATTATAAGATACCACTAGGTATCAAATTATCTTCACAGTTAGTAGAAGCTGTTTAAAATAATAAGTTTATTATTTTCACAAAGATAAGTATTTTGGCAGGCTGTCAGTCATGATAGAGGTCATGCTGAGGGTAAAGTCTGTGGCTTGGGCTGTAGGACAAGTCAGATGACCGTGTTGGCCCTTTGTGTGTCTGAAATCTGAGGGTAAGTGGCTAAGTAATGAGCCTGCTTTTCAGAGGTGCTGAGCAGCTGCTGTTAAAGTTCATGGGAAGTGCCAGGTGCTCTAGGAGTTGCCTCTGGCTGTAAATGAGCGCAGCAGCCTGCTCTGCACAAACTTGTGTGTCTGTGTGTGTGTGAGTCCAGTTCCATCTGCCTGTCCTCCCCATCCTGTCCCACCCCTAAGATGTTAGCTGAGAAGTTTTTCTGAATGAATTGCAGCGTTGAATTTGGGCAGTTTTTCCGATTGTCTTTACTGTTGCACTGCTTGTATTTGAGTTGCTCTAGACCTGTTTTATTACTTAATGATGTAAACGTGCATGGATGACTTCTAGTTTTTGGGGCATGGGAAGGCAGAGCCTCTCAGGTCCCTGTGCTGTAGCTGGTGTCCTTCCACTCTGTGAGCATTTTTAGAAACTGCGGTATTTTTTTAGCTGCTTTTGAAGGACTAATCCTCCGCTGAAATATACAGAATCCCACATGTAGCAGCTTGTGTGTCATCAACAGAATTCCAGTCTGAATGAGATTATCGCAGTTATACTTTACAAAATAGCATGATTTTGGTATTTGTATTTCTTACGGCTCTTTAAAAAAAAAATCTTACATTTTAAAATCTACTACTTATTGGCAATACAGTAGAAGAAGGCTAGAATTACAGGCTTTTAACCTTTTATTTCCTAGTAGCTTCACCGAATTAAATAAAAATTTTTGTTAATGTTTCAGTGAATGCACTCTTCCTTTGCAGTTAATGAGATACCACCGTATGCAAAAGGAGGATATGTACTCCATATGCATGCTAGTTGCATGGTGGGGGTGAAGCAAGTAATGCAAATTTCAGGGTGAAAGCTTTTTTTTTTTTTTTTAGAAATAATAAACTAAAAGTTTTTCCCCACAAGATGAGATATTTTCAGTATTCAATGAGGGACTTGGGTTTGTGGGAACTGGTAAATTTAGCAGATGTAAACATAGAACCCAAGTAGCATGGTGACTTGCAGAAACTCAGCTCCTATAAAGAGAAAAAAACCCAACCACCAGCACCTTATTGCTGCACCTTTAATGTGCTTCTTTTGAAGGGGCGAGGGGGTGAGAGATAGCAGTATAGAGGGAGTTCTTGACTCAGCACCTCTTTGCAAGCCAGGTTGCAAAAGGATGTTTGGTGACTTTACACCAGGGAATAAGAAAATTAATAGGAAGGATTTGAGGCTATTCTCACTGCACAGCTGAGTTTAACATTTTGACTTGTCCGTGGCTGATAGGGCATCTTCTCCATGCGGACTGGCTGATCTGTTGAAACATGTGATTATGGTGCTAATCCAGACAAAAGTCGATGCTGTGGTGTCCTAGGAAGATTCAGGCTAACACAGGTGTGTGACTGTGCCACAGCCACATCTCATTGCATTTTAAAATACCACATATTGAAGACAGAGCAGTCCCAGACGTGTCTTGAGGATACCAGCCATTTTCTCAAAAACTCTGGACAACTTTCTGTTTCTGAAATAGTAAACTAATGTCATGAGCTTGGTATGCCTAACATAAAGAAGGACTGGGAAAGAAGAGTTTTATTACCGAGAAAACAGGTCACCCTTCCTGCAGGCACAGGATGAAGAGGACAAACTTTTATGTTCCCTGATTAAAAACAATTCCTTTGCTGCTGGTTCCTAAAGTAAAATCCAACCAAATTAAAGAGCCCAGAATAAGTAAAATAAATTGTTACTCTACTGCTGTCACCTTTGTGTAGTAAGTTGTTAGCTTATGTCTAGCTGCCTTATGTCAATCTGAGATCTAAATAAAACCGATAAAATGCAATTTATTGAATGAGCTGCAAATTAATTGCCATTAGGTCTTAGTTATTTCTCATCATGCTTGCTGGGAACTTTTCCCTAGAAGGAGACAACTTGAAAGGCACCCGTGTTTCATAAACTATTTTTAATACTTAAAAGTTACATGAAGCACTTATTCAAGAAGTTTATTTCTGGCAGACAACAAAACAGCTGAGTTCTCCTGTATATGCTCTTAGTCTCTGTCGCAGGGTGAATCTCCATGGTTTTTCTCCTTGACAGGCTCCATCTGCATTTCTGTCTCCTGCTCCCACTTGTCTCATAGAACTAAGAATTTGGAAGCATTCCCAGGAGGAGGAGGCAAAACATGTCGTAACCTCCTATTCTACACTTCTTGCCTATTGGTCCCAAATGTATCAACATGATCATGGTAGAAGTTAACCAGGAAGAAGTTATGTCAAGCGTTTGTCGAGTTGCCTTTTGTAAGCTTTAGTTTCTAAGCCTGCAAGTGCAGGGTTTGGAGGGGAGGTGCCCCTTTCAGGGACTTGCATCATGCTGGAGCAGAAGGGAAAAATTGATGGGGGAGGCGAATGGCTGGGAAAGCTGGTCCCTCTGCCCAGTGGGGTGATGGTTTCTTGAGGGGTCAGGCTGGCTGGCTCCTCTGTGGATTTTATTGTTCCCTGGGGAGTCGGCTGGCTCAAGGAAGCAAAATGAAACCCTAGCCTCATGAGTTTTGAGCCAGTTTGTGGTGGGTGTTCCAAACAGTTAAAATACCTGGTTTTGTTCCCACATTGGATACTTTGGATAATTTTGGAAGGGCCTTAATTTGTCCCATTATCAGTATTGCTCTGAACCTCATCAGGGATTTAGTAGCCTCTAACCGATCAAAGAGGTTTTAAGATCCTCTGAGAGGTAGCGAAACACTTTTCCCAGTGGAATTACTGCATAGTTTGAATTTCGTATTTACCCTCTATTACTTGGCACACATCTTTGCACTACCAGAGAATGTTTTCTCTGGATAATTCACCACTGGTCACCCACTTGCTGTGATAAAGACAGAGGTTTCCCACACCATGGGCACTGGTCTGTTAGTGACCATGGGGCAAAATGACTAGAAGGGACAATGAAAAAAGAGGGAAAGAAAGTGATTTACTGAGGAAGCAAGCTACAACAATATGTGGAGCTAATGGTCATATGGAGGGAGCTGGATTAAAAATCCCTGTTCCAGAATTGCTCTCCTTCATTGTGCAGGTCTCTACCATCCATGCTTTGTGCAGTGCAGCCTAAGTGGAGAGAGCAGCCAGTTTTCTTCTCTCCTTGCCCCTGCCTTCAAGCACCCCTCGTGATGCCTCGGGAGCTGTTTAAAAAGGCCGGTGCCGTGGTGGGAGTACAACTAGATTGCAGCACCTCGGCTCCCCCAGCTCCTGCTGCCCTTTCTGCAGTGAAGCACCTGGCTTTCTATTATAACAGGCCTGATGGTTCCAGCTGCTGCTTTCTGCTTCTATTTTCCTAAGTTTTGTTAGTTTTGCAACACCAGCTCTGTGGGATTTCATGCAAAACCACTATGTTTTAAGAATGTACTCTTGCAATTGTAGCTGCCTGGGGAGTTTTCTCACATGCTGCGCCCTTCTGCGAGTGCTACAGGCAGTGGTTAATTTTTGCTCTGGGGTGGTTCTGCCTTTCCCTTTTCTTGCTGCTTCGTTAACTGTGACAAGTGTAAATAAGGTGAATCTAAAATAAACATAAGGAACTTTTTGGAATTTGCTGGCTAATTCTGTTCTCCTATTTTCTTACATGTTATAGGATCAGCTACATTAAAGAAGGAAAAAAGATTGAGGTATCTTGTATGTGTACATATGTTTTGTTGGTTTTAATCATAGAAGCAATTCCTGCTATTGATGAATTTAATGGTGTATCTAGTGTGTTTCAGCTACTCTTCCTCTTCACTTATGCATACAGGAAATAGAATACTCAAAATTGTCACTCTTGGCAGGAAAGCCAAAGATGAACCTGCCCACAGCCTAATACTCATTGCCGGTGCTATGTGGAGATAAATTGCTGAGTGCTTGCACTTTCTGAGGTCATCCTGGGTTGTCGGGTGTGTGAAGGGAGGAAGGGGAAGAAAGATGACAAATTTCAATGAGAGAGGATGATGAGCCTTGAAGTCTTATTGTCAGTTACTCATTGTGTAATAAATAGGACAGGACATCCTTTTCATGGCCTACCTTTGTGTCTTATAGCATCTTTATCAGATGTAGATGCCGTCAGTGTTGCAACACCTGACTCAGGATGTGCTGTGGAAGTGCATGTTCTGTAATCCTTGCTGCTTAGCTACTGGTGAGCCAAGGGTGCCTCTGAAAGCTTTTATCAGACAGTAAATAAAATCACTTATGTTTGCATAGGGTGTTTCCTAACTGCACTGGTACCTGTTCGGTGTCAAAGTGCACATGCTGTAGAGACTGTGAACTTGCCAAATACTGAAAACAGTCACTTCTTCAAGTTTCTGTGTGGAGGGAGAGGCTCTTATTCTTTCATGAAATGAACTGAAGTATTAAAAATCCTGCTTGTGTTTGTTGTTGGTTGACACAAAGAAGTGCCTGGAACCACAGAGCACATTACAACACATAGCACCTTCCAGAATCCATTTACATTCGTATGTCCCTTTGTAAATAGCTATAGGTCACAGGTAATAAACCAGCAATTACTCAGCCCTGTATTGCTACAGGATAGTTAGTGGGCTGAACTCGAGCTGTGATAGGTCTTTTTTGTATTATTAGTGTATTCAGATGTGCTGCTGGCTACTGCATCGTGAATGCCACAGAGCTGAGCTGTGTAAGGGCTTGTTAAACCTCAGAGCAGATTTATCTGGAAAGCTCTGGTTAAAGCTTGAATGACACATGTCTATAGTGGACAATATATTAATATCCCGGAATACGAACTCTGCAAGCCTCCCTTAGATAAGGACATGGCAAGTATCTGCAATCTCTGCAGAGTGAATTAAGTCAGCCATTTTCATAGGATCGTTTAGGCTGGAAAAGACCAAATGCAGACTTTTTATTGGTCTTCGTTTCATATCTCGTAGGCTGGCATGGCCCAGGGCTGAAAGCAGGCAGCACAGAGATGGGAGCTGGGCAGCCCGTGGTCGCAGAACTGCCTTATGGAAAGGGACAGGCCTGCTGCCCCGGCACAGTGGCTGGTGTCATGCTCTGCTGCGAGCGAAGCTGCTGCGGCAAAGAAAGGACCCAGTTATAAGAAGACGTGTGTAAAGACTTTCTGTCTGGTTGACTTGGGGAGGGGACCTCTGTAGATGCGGAAATACCTACGCTCTGTTTCCCTGAAGTTCAGGATTCTTGCGTATGTTTTGTCTATTGTTTGGTGTAGATTTTTTTTCGGAAAGCTCCAACTGATTGGACTTTCACCAGTTCCTGTGGGAGATTGCTCCATGGTCTGACATGCTTGTTTGCCAGGAAGGTTTTCTGCTAATCAGCCTGTATGTTTCCTTCTTGTCGTTCCGTCAGTCCTAATTAACCCATTTTGTATACTGGTCGTCTTAAGCATTCACATTAAGCATTCACATTAGCTGAAAGTAGGGCTGGTTCACAGCTACCTGACTTCAGTGGTGTTGATAAGCTGTAGGTCCACAGATTTAACTTTTGGTAACTTGTTTGCTTGGCTGTAACCCAAGAGTTTCAAACCAACTGTCTAGGAAATTTAGGTACCTGAATAAATTTAGCTGTGACCTGGCAACCTGAATCCTTCTATTGCCTTGGATATCTTAGCTATGTTTAGCTTTCTTGGTGGAAATTGAGCCCTTTTGCCTGTTTTTGTTGCTGGTCACCACATTCTTTCCAGCCTTGTAGTGCCTTTTTTCCTGGCAGCCTTGAAAGGTGCAGAAAAGAAATTGTTTCCATTCCATGTCATTAGCAAGGACATCGTATATTGACTTGACGGTGTGTTAGAAAGGTCTGTAATTTACTTTATGTAAAGCTTGATGTTGTACAATAGAAGTTTGTTCTTTTTCTCCCTTCCCTCCACTTTGCACTTGAGAAGACTCTCTCAGTTTAGCTCCCACACCCTGCAGGAGAAAAGCTTCCTGTACTGCTGATCTGGTCCTTTTGCATTATATTACCACAAGGGTATATTTCTGAGACACCTACGCTCCCACTCTCACTTAGTTTAGTGTATTTGTGGGGAGTGAATTTGAGTAGAAAATGCAACAACCTTTGTTATGCTACAGCACAGGCAGTGTTGTAAAGGATTTTGTATTTTGATTCCGGTCTTATACCTGTCCCCAAATGGTTGATTTTTGCTGTGGAGCAGGTTTACAAGTAGTATTACAACATTAATTTTAAATAAGGTATTATGAATAAGTAAATAAATGAATACCAGCTACTTGTTTCCATTTGCTCTTACGAAAATACTCTATTTTCACAAAATATCGTTCGAGCATCTCCCTTGTTTTGGAATCTGCCTGTCCAGGTTTCCTCACGGGATTTCAGGCCTATTCAGATAAGGCCCTTTGCACGTTGATTCATTTTCACTCTTGAGTGAATTTGGCGAAACTATGTTGGCAGGTTTTTGTGTCCCTAGTTTTCCTTCTTCTCCTAAAGAACACTTAGTCCTTTCTGAAAAGGTTCTCAAAGGGCATTCATCTAACTTGTCATCTTTTATTCTTATGTGTTGCACTGGTCCTGGGAGTAATCCTCCAGCTGTAGCGTGGTGCTATTTTATCCCCCCGAGTGGCATCCCCAGCTGCTCCTTGCCTCTGGCAAAGAAGACAAATGGTTATTGTGTTCTGGAGCCACGCCAGGTCTTCTCTGTCTCTGCTTGGTCAGTATTGTTGTGTTTTATTTAGGATCTAGCAGCGTCTGAATAATACTGGTTTATTTTGAGCCTTTCGTTCTCCATCTCCCCCCTCCCCCCTGTTGATTTTTTGTTTAGAAACCTGGATTTACTAAAGAGGGAGAGCCCAGCCCGATGAGCTCTTTAGTAGCCTGAGAATAATAGGCTGTGGGCTGTTTTTCTTTCCATATGTTTGAGTTTTTCTAATAACTGTGAGGAGAATGTCCAGTCTTCCATACAAATTCCTAAGATTATTTTTATCTTTAGTTAAACTGTCTGGTTTGGAATAGAAATTTTGCGAATTTTGAGAAAATTGTTGCACTCAGATTTCACTTAGGAAGATTTAAGTAGCTCAGCCAGACTCATATATGCTTTTCAATATTTGTTTCAGAGCAAACAAACCCTCATCAAAATCAAATTACTTCCCTATTTCTTCTGTTCACTCCTAACCTGTGGCTGCAGTGCTCGCTTCAGGCTTCAGCTCCCTCCGTTACTGCTCTGAATAGCAGCTGGCTTTACAGGGCTCTTCCCCTCGCTGCTGAAGGTTGGTTGTCCCATGCACACGCCTGTGTCACCCCCTTCCTTGAAGAGCCTGTGCTGCCAGAGCAGGGACACGTACCGTGTGGGCAAAGGGTTTGCACAAGCGGCTCTCACTTAGGCAAGCGTGCTCCTGACTTCTTTTTAGCCAGGCTTCATTAAACTGCCATAGCCATAAGTCACGATGGCCTAGCTAAGGGTGTGATTAGCAGATGGTTCACTCATTTTCTTAGCAAATTGGGAGTGTCTCTCAGCCATCTTCTTAGCCATAAATTAAGAAAATCTTTTCTTTGCCAGAGTTGGAAAGGGAATATTCAGTTAGCGTATTTTAAATATTTCTTGAAGGATGTGAAAAACTTTGAACAGCTGAAATAACTGGAAGGAGAAAAATGGAATAGGGAAGAAAAGTAGAATGTCAAAGCTCAAGATCATTTGATTGTGAGATAACTTTCTATTAAATGGCAAAACTGAAAATATCACATTGCCATAAATATGCTAAATGTAGTTAAAAGTTTTCTGTCTCGATGTCTTTCCATCTTAGAAGGATGTCTGCTTATAGCTGTGTGAAGATGGAAGGGGGACTTTCAAAAAGAGCTTTAATGTTTGCCTAAACAATAGAAATACCTGACCGATGCCAGATGCTTTAAAGCATATTTTTTGTTTATGATTTTAACCATCTAACATGATTTTGATCTGTGTTTAGCAGCAACTTGAGTTCCGATTGGGAAGGTACTCTGTAAGACCGTTGCGGTGGGTTGACCCCAGCCAGCAGCCAAGCCCTCAGCCAGGCTCTCACTCACTCAGGTGGGCTCAGCTGTCCTGGCCGTGTCCCCTCCAGCTTCTTGCCCACCCCCAGCCACTGGTGCAGGGACAGCCTCAGAGGCAGAGGTGGCCTGGGCACTGGGCAAACTATAACATGGGTGGGTGTCAACACCGGTTTTGTCAACAGTTAAAACACACAGGCTGCTGTGAAAAATTTAACTCTATCCCCACCAAACTCAGTGCTGCCAGTTACTGTCCCAACTAGTTTGCTGCTTCAGAAATCGGATCTCATTGTCTTTCCGAAGAAGGAATATTTTGTAGCTGTACTAATGATGTGGAGCTTTGTCACAGGGAAGGAGCTCCAAAGCCTTCAGCATCCTTGGGGAGCTGGAAAAAATGTAGGGACTACAGGATGAGGTTCTCTCTGTCTCTTTGAGAACACCTATCTGCAAAAATTGCACTTCAGCGTCATCTAGTCCCATGGCTTGTTTCTCATAGGAGAAAACAATAAAGTTGTCGATAAGTGAAACAGGCTATTGTGTAGATCGCTTGGGTATTACAGTTATCAAACAACTGGTGTTGAGAGATGTTTTTGCATTTCTAATCAACCACAGGAGGGTGCGTTCTGCTTATGTTACTGCCATGCAGTTGAGAAGTAGTAACAGATTCTGTTTCTGGCTAGATGCGAAAGTGAAGTAAACAAGTTGTGCTAAACACACCACTGTAACAACCTGCAGGGTCCCTGAGTTTGGCTGATGGTGCAGGGAACTGAGATACAGTGGAAGAGCCTGGGTGAGCCTCTGTTCTCGTGAGGCTCACAGCTGCTGTAGCTTCTTCATAAGCATTTTTTCTGATGTCTTGATCCAGTATTCAAACATCAAGTAAAATGGGCTAATGATTAAATTGCATGGTGAAGGAAATAACTTGGAAGAGCTTATATGACCTCCTGGACTGTAGACTTCCAGATGTGAGAGCACAGCAGGTACTGTGTAGCTTAAAGGAAGCCGCTCCGCTAAAACAAATTAAGATGATGCTGGTAGTAATGAGACAGAAATCAAGCCTTCTCAGGGTGAGTATGGTGCCTTGGAGCATAGTTTATTATGTTTTAGTTGAAACGTTGCAACTCATCCGGTTGTAATCCTAGTGTTTTTCCTCTGAAATGCTATTGTATAGTCTTAAAAAATCCTCGAGGATCGGCACCGAAGGGCACTCCCAGTGCCTGCAGCCAGGGCCAGGCTGGCTCCACGGTGGGTGCTGCTGTAGGTTGGTAGGAAGCCACCATGGAGGACACGGCGTTGTTTTTTTCAGTCTGTGTTTTTCTGAGGACTTGGCTTAGAGTTCAGCACTTCAGGACATGCATGTAGATCGTGCAGCGCTTCCTGTTTGCTCGCAGTTATATTTTCGCTACAGTGTAGGTCTTGGTCACGTTAGACACTGCATGTGACTGCAGTTGTGTACAAGGCACCAGGAAGATTAACCTCTGGTTTTGCATGTAGGTCTCTGCCTTTCCTCACACTCCCGCCCCACACCCTGCCTCTCACTTTCATGTGAATAGGAAGGAATAGGGAGAAATAACTGTAAGTTGCCATTTATTAGCACAGCTGTGGGGAAAAAAATCCTTTATTAATGCAACATATGGCCAAAGTTTCCTGACACAGGCAGCTTTCTGATTCATAGTTCTCCAGCATCCCCAGTTCCAGCTCAGACAAGTCAATTATTTCCTCCCACCAGCAGATGTAGACAGGAACAATTGGAGCTGAGATAACATTATCTCTCATAGGGGCCAGCTGGGTCA
>NW_009730473.1:59480-59951 GCF_000703405.1 Apaloderma vittatum
GGCTGGCGGGAACTTGTGGCCACGCAAACCCACTGAAGAGGAGGGAGATGCCAGCTGGGTGATAATCCTCGGCTGCCAAGGAGGGTTGAAGGGAATAAAGGGAGCTTGTAGAGAGATGTAAAGAGGGTAGCCATGGTCAGAGAACTTGAAACTCACCTTTAAATCTTTCCGGTGAGGTCAGCATCAGGAATTGGACAGCTCTGGATCCAGCACTTGCTGATGGGAGTCCCTGGCCCAACACACTCGCGTTGCAACACAGCCTAGAGGAAGCTGCCTTTGGAAATTGCCTCACCAGCTCCTGCTGGGAAGCAGTGAACTTTTTTGCGCTGCTCTGATGCGCAGGGAAAACTTCATCTACAGGAACTCCTTTAGCCAGTCATCTGAGGTTTTTAAGTCAGCTTTTCTGTGTTAGTGCATTGAGCAAGTACAGTACGTCAGGGCATGGAAAGTGGGCAAATTCTGCTCTTCCCC
>NW_009730473.1:59981-60646 GCF_000703405.1 Apaloderma vittatum
TGAAAATCCTCACTAAAGAGATGTTTTCCCTGAAGTTTTATGAAGCCAACTCTTAATGCGGCCATTGCCATAAATTAAAATGGAAACCTTGTTCACATCTTTTGCTTTCAATAAAGAAAGGGTTTTCCACTTGGAAATTGAGATTTCTCCTGAAAGTTTCAAGTGTGCTCGCATCCAAAAGTTCTCAAGATATTTTGCTTAGACTAACAGTGAAAAACAGTCAATTAGGAAGCACATGGAAGGGGTTTTGTCATCAAACGTGTGCTTTTTTTTTCAATTGTATCTGAAAACTTCTGGGTGTAAAAGCTGCGCCATCAGTGACATGTGACTTTATTTATTCCTGCTCAGAGGACTCAAAGGTGATGAGTTGCTTGGCTTGTTAGTGTGGGACAGGCAAGATAATATTTGTGTCATAGCTCAAAGGCTTAGTGGTGGAGGGTACCTCTAATTCTGAAGTGATGTTGGTTACCTGCGTTGTAATGGTTTCAAGCCCCCTCTCCTCCCCAAAACATACGTATTTAAATACTACAGCGATGAGAATTGACTATGAGGGAATATATAGAAGCTCATAATAAGTTCTCATTTTCAGAAGATGACTTATAGTGGCAACGTGTGGTGGTTTCTTCTGTAGATGGGATCAAGTAGTCCTTTGGAGAAAAGACAGG
>NW_009730474.1:0-29924 GCF_000703405.1 Apaloderma vittatum
ATCTCCTCCTACAGTATGTAGAGGTTCTGTTAAAAACTTAAATGCTTAAAAACCTGAGCTCACCTGTCCATGTAACCGTGGCGGTGTGGTTAAAGCCTCTGTTCCCACAGCATGAACAGAGAAAGCTCCTAGTGACTTCTCTTGAGGCTGTAGAAGCAGCCTCTGTGCAGACGGAGATGAGACAGAAAAGTTCCTGGTCCGAGAAGCAAAGTTGAAAGGAAGAAAGGTGGATGAAGACTGACCAGCAAATTTCTTACACCCAGAAAAGGTCTGAGCATGCCTGAGCGTGCCCCAGGCACAGGTCTTCCTCCACAGGAAGAAGCTTGCTTTGATATTTCTCTCAGTGGGACTGGCTGATGGGACACCACTGAGAGCAGCAGGGCCCCAGAACCACCTGGGGCATGGTCTCTTCATCCACCAAATAGTTTTCTCTATGGGATCCTCAAGGTGAAACTGTCTGAGCTCAGGGCAGTTTTGTTCCCTGAAAGAAAGAGACATTTGCTTACAGAAGCCTTTAAACATTGGACTGAAAGTGCAAAGTAGATGAAATGTTTTCAAAAGGGTGATTTACTATGTAGTTTGTGTATTATTGTGGGTGGAGAGAATTTGGTTCTTAGGGAAGTCTGAAGTAAGATTTTGCCTTATGTTTGGCATTTCAGATGATGCAGGGAAAGCATTTTCTAGTGTAGTCATACTTGGACCAGAATACAAAACACATGCTTTAGTAAACTGTGAAGCTTTAACTTGTTCAAATGACACTTAGCCAACAAATCATTTTGAACTTGGAAGCATTAGAGAGGTCACATTTTTACACAGCTGATCTACTGCTGAACAATCTTTTTTAGACATTAAGAACACCCAGGCTTTTTTCAACACCAGGTATCATGCCTCATCCGTGAATTGCATTTTCCTGAGTTTATTATGACCATTTCAAGGAAAATTAAGCCACTCCATTAACATCTGAGACAGCTGCACCCTTCAAAAATCCAATACAGTAGAGCAGTTGATGGTATTTATTGCTCTTCCCTAATGCACTTTTATTTTCTCTTCCATGCAAGGACTATTCAGACATCACACCCATATCAGGAGTGTGTTCTTTGTGTCAACTCATAAGAAATGACACTGACACATACTTAGCTATGGAGCAATTATAATATAAAAGACTTTCCAGAATATAGATTGAATCCCTGCATGAGTGTAAGGTAATGGTGTTTTCCACTGTCTCCAGTATGTCCATACGCTCTTGCCTTTTCCATCTAACCTTACAAACATCTGTCTTCAGCCAAGAAACAGAAACAAAGATGTCAACACCTGTTCTGTTCAGCCAAGTATAGCACTGATGTTAAATGTTTCCAAGATCACCGATGTCCTACATTATTAATCAAGGGCCTCAGAAATAATTCTTCTGCTGACAGACTATTTACATGTCTTCTGTCTTCAAAGTATGGTCAGTGCCTAGCCATATAGCATGAAGCACGGATGAAGGCTACTGGGCTGAGATTCAGCTGGTGAGGACTGTGCTAGTCACTCGGAGGTCTTAAGGAGCATCTGACAGAAAAAGCCAAGGTAGTTGCAGGTCTCTCATTGCCCCTTGTTTTCGGCACAGTTACTTTTATTCTGGAACGCCTCCATTTAACATGAGCCTCCAGGAGTTTGTGTAACAATAATGGCAAAGAACATTTCTTCCCCTTATTCATCCTTGGTCACCAATATTTACTTCTAGTTATTCAACTTACCTGATTGCCCTGTGGGTTGGATGACTGTATGGCCAATGATAAGCAACATCTGAGGACTGTGGTCACCTGTTTCCTCAGTGTTTCTTCTGATAGTGCTTCCCACATCTCTGCTCTGCAGAGGTTGTGCATTATGTTGAGTTTAGGGATGCCAGAGAGATGATTTTTGTCTTCCTGTGAGAATTTGTGATGGCTGAGATAACCGAGACAGCAAAGATACCAGTCGTCTTACGTAATAGAGTTAGATACTTCAGCATAGACTTTTTTTTTTTTACCTTAGGTCCTGCCACGTCTGATTCTTCCATTCTCTTGGTCTTCAAACTCCCTATCAGATCACTGTCTGAGGCCTCTGGTGGGTGTGAGATGGTAAAAATGACCCAAGCCTGAATTCTTCCAAATCTGTTTAAAAATTCTGAAAACACGAGCTGAGTTCCTCATTTTGGTATTAAGTAGACAAAATCTTTATGGGAAAAAAAAACAACCCACACCCAACACCCCAATGATGACCATTGCATAAAACCTCTCAAAGGCTGGAATTAGAAGCGGTATGAAAATAAGCATATGAGAGAGAAATAGAAAAACCCTCTGGCTCAGAAATTTCTCTGTTCTTCTCTTGGTCATTTTCTTCAGCTCTGTATTTCAACAACAACTTGTAGCAGTCAGAATGTCTTTAGCATTTTATCTCCAGCCCACAGAGCAAGTAAGATCTTTGTTTAACAGCAGCTTCCAGATACAAAATAACTCATAAATTTGAAATGCAAAACAGCTCCTAAATTTCAGGGAGCTGCCAAGTGAAAATGCCTCTGTGAGGCGCAAAAGTGGCTCTGGGGAAGGCTGTCTCCAAGGAAGAGCAGCACAGAGCTAGGCTTTCGTGGGTTTCTACTCTCCATCACTCACATATATGTTAAGAAATAATTGCATAACCTGATCATCTCTGCGCTTAGAAGTCAGCACAGCTTTAGTCTTATCCAGCTCCCCTGCCACAGGATAAATCCTCTCAATTTGTCTCATCTGTTGGCTTTGTGTAAGTGCCCCATCCAGCTCTCAGTACTGTTTGTATCAATGAGCACTGTCAGGTTAAAAAGTGGCTGACTTACTTCCCCAAGTGATCTGAAGAATTCAGTGCCACAGAAACATGTTTAATGCTGGATAACCATCCACCTTTCCCAAGTGAATTTTTAATGGCTGGGGCTGCCTTCCATAGTGCGCCAACCAGAAGGAGCTGTGATTAAGCCCCACACTCCGTGATTTCCATCCAAAATTTTCCACACAGCAGCGACAAAATCTTATGCAGTTTTCACTAAACTCTCTTCCAATTTCCCACTGGCTTTTAGTATGTGCAGATAATTCAGAATAAAGCCCCTTGGCACAGTAATATGTATTCTAGCGTAGCATGGAGGAGCTGTTTCACCATGTAAAAGCCATATTGCCAAGCTGTATTATGCTTTACCTGTCACCATGCCAGGAAACATTTAAGAAGAAAGGAAAACAAGGAGAGTGCATGTGTTGCCAGCTATTCAATATAGGCCATTTGCTATGAAACTGTGGAAAGGTGCTGGAGTTTAAATGCACCCTGTTTTTTTTCTGTTGCTGGTAGCAAAAAGCTGAAAGGTTTTGCACTGTTGACCTGCTGTTCAGTGCTGCTAATTTGGACCTGGACTATCTCACTAGGTCTTTATGGTTCACTGGTCTCTTCTGAGCCTCAAGGGGTTTTTTTGTTTGTTTGTTTTCAAAAGGTTTATACCACCCCAGAAAGCAGGGGTTTGGCCGACTGACCATTTTCAGTTTCCGTAAGAAAGGATGGCCCAGACTGCCTGAGTCCAATGATTGCCTGGGTGAGTGAGTGACAAGGCTCAGTCTCATGCAAAATCTAAGCACAACCTCCTAGGTACAAGTGTCTTGACATTGTAATGCCTTCCCCACCCTGCCAGTCCAAAGCCCTGAGGTTCGTGCTGGCACTCCCCATGCAACAGGTGGTGCCTCTGAACGGCGTTAACACTCACCAGCAGAGAAATGCTGGAAAATAAGGGGCGGTCTCACTCTTCCCTTTTGAGGGATGCCCAACAGTGTCACCCTTCACTTCTGCTTCCTGCTGCAGGGGCTGTCTGTGCAGTTCATGTGAAGCACTAGTTCAGTGACAGCTGTAGAGGTGGGACTGTAGGACATGTCCTCCCTTTAGGTAAGTGGAAAAAACAGCAGACTGTGGTGTACATAGTCCCAGCATCTGGTAAATCAAACTTTGTTTTCCTTTCTAGAAAGTGGAGTGGCTTCAGGGGAAAGGATTGGACATGTCTTCTGCACAGGCCTGCTCCAGACAGCCCACAATCTGAAGAAGGGCAGAGGTCTGCCTTTGTATGACTCAATGCTTTTATTTTTTTTTAATTGTTTGGTTTTGTGGTGTTCCTAGAGTACTTCACCATACTCTTACAGTGTGCTTTTGGACTAAAAAATTTGGACTAAAAAATTTGAATAATAGATGCCAAGTAGTGAAAGAGTAGCTCATAGAGAGGGCTTTTGCCAGGCTTTGTCTTCCTGAAGCATGGAGCTGTGTGCATCATTTCAAAATGTCCTATTTAAGTCTTATTTAAGTCTTATTTAAGTACTCCTATGAAACCCAGAGAGACATATGATTGTTGCAAAAACAAGGTTGATGAGTGTTTTGCGACAGCCTTATTATAATGTGATCTACTGCGATCAGGTGTGTTATTCTGTCACTTGAGCACGTGTCAGTGTAATATACTTTGAATCCAGGGCACACGGGGATAGAGGTGCCCTCCATTTACAGTAGTTTCCATGTAGGAACCTTGAGCTACAGGGAGGAAAACCTGAGCTAGGCGAGATATTGTAGTCTGAGCAAGACCCCACGAGGACCGTATAGTGCTTAAAATGTGGGTGAACATTACAAAGTGTGGCTACATGGCAATTCTAGGTTTCTCTACAGAGGCTTTGTTGGGAATCGGGGGAGAATAAGGCTGCTCTGAACCACAGGAGCTGCGAGGCAAGATGGCAAGGCTGGTGCTGATGGCTTAGGCTGGTGCTGATGGCTGTGCCCGGGCTCTCCCTTCCCCTGTTGCCCCAGTGATGAACCTCAAGCCACAGACTTGACTGATCCTTCCTTTCTCCTTAAGTGCTTTGAGAAGTCTGTTTCAAAGTGGAAACAAAAGGCACAAAGAGATGCAATCAGCAGGTCGGTCTCTCCTTCCTCCCCCGAATGGTGCTGTCTCACTGACCCTGGCAGTCATTTCATTGGTCCCCTCTTGACTGGCCTCTAAGTCTCCCCACCTGGTGCTCCACTGCTAATTGGCACAATTAGCCTCTCCCTTCCTGGACTAATTGCTAATGACTCTCTCACCATCCTCACAGGGACTGGAAGAAACTTGCACAAGGGGGAGGGCTGCAACCACAGAGACAGCAAGGGGAAAGCAGGGAGCTGGGGTGGACTGGTTTGCTGTTCTCTGTTCCTCCCGCGTTCACTCGCACAAAGCACATAACTCTTTTTCTGAGCAGCATACAACATTTCTCTGGATCACACTACCAATAAAATAACTAGGCTCTTCAGCACTGGGGACCCAGTCACAGAATCTGTAGGGCCCTTCATGGCATTGGAGCACTTGGGCTGCTAATATGCACAAGGTAAAACTTAGCTCTCTGCCCAAGGTCTTTGTGAGACACATTGTATGCAAACACCTGTCTGGAGAATATTGCTGGAAGTTGCTCTGAGGCTTGCAGTAGTAGAAAAGTTAATATCCAGATTGTTTAAAAGGAGCTGGGAACAAAAGCCCTGTTGGCTCTTCAAAAGAATAGTGTGATCTCTATGCAAAAAATACATGCTCTTGAAACTGCTACATGTTTAATATTAATACAAGTATTTGTTTGTGACTATATTTTAAATGACTTCAGATGGCAGGTTGTCCTCTGTTGTCCTCAGTAGATAGGGAGCCTTGGTGAGAAGAAACTGGTAAGAACTAGAGTAGATTTATAAAAGAAAATATTGAGACTGTCTTTTCATACTGGGACCTGGCAGTTTTTAAGAGTACATTTGCTTTTTCAAAAATACATTAATTAGATGTATAAATTAAACTACTTCTCATAAATAGCCTTCTCATCACCTGGCAGTAACTGGGATGACCATCTGAAAATTGATTGAAGTGACCACCAGACCTGCAACAACACGTGCAGCATCCCCAACTCTCGGCAGAAGGCTTGGGACGCAAGCGAGATCCGCACACTGGTGCCAGGATAGCTGTGGGGGTTTTGTCACTGTGTGCTTCACTTGCATAGAGGTAGATGTTGGGATCTTATGAGATACAGGGAACTGCGCCCAAACAGAGCCCATTGGACACATGGGTGCAAGGTGGCAATATACAAGCAGGCCTGCCAACAGCAGAGCTCAGCTGTTTTCTCTTCAGTGTAAGCAACATTTATGCAGTGAAGTGTCAAAATCTGGATTTAAAGACAGCTCTGTGGTCAGACTCAGGGAGAAGAAGAGGAGTAGATAACCATCATCTTCCTGTGGGTAAATTGTGTGTCAGCTAACCTGGCTGAAATCAGTGGGTGAGGATTGAAGGGATGTGCTCAGGGATATGACATTCCTAACACATGGATCCAGACTAGCACTGCAGTTTTCCTCTGTGCATGTGTAGCTCTTGCCATGTTGACAAGTGAACCCAGCTGAGCAGAAGAACAGAGTCAGCTCAGTGGAAGATCAAGCTAAACCCAAGTGGCACCAGAGCTGGTGTCATGTACTCAGAGAGCTTTGACTGCATGGAAATGGTTTGGTGTTGGTCTGACCTACAGTGTAACACCCTGCCCCGTGGCTTAGCCAGGGAAAGGAAGGAGTAGACAGGGAGTCCCTGACAGTTTGAACTTGTCAACCTGGAGATCAAACCTCTGTAGATGATGCCATGCAGAACTGTAAATAGGTACTCAGTTATTGTGTAGATACTCTGTGTATCACTTGGAAGGCAAGTGGAGAGGTGATCAGGGCAGAAACAGTGTGTTTGTGGATTTAAATTCTCAAAAAAATACTGCTGAATGTAAACTCTTTATGTTCAGGTAAGAAAAGCTATGGGAATTAGACAGAAAAGAGATCTCTGTGAAGTTGATTTTATGGACTGACCCTGAAAGAAAGAATACCTGCAGATAAGGGCAACATGAAGGTATTTGCCGCTGTTGAGACCACGTATGTGAATGAGTGGAAGCCAAGCCTCTGTCAAGCTTGATAAATGGCTAGGGTTTTCAGGAGTTACTGCGTTTCCCTAACAAAATTATCTCTTTGAGATGTGGCAGTGTTTATCCCAAGCTATATAATGTCTTGCAGTATTCCAGCTTCTTCAACTTTCTTCAGGTTTGAGCTCAGTTTTTCCAAGTTGTGTTCATCTTGTAAAGCTATTCATGTATCCAGGCATGGGGATGTATATCAAGACATGGTTTGTGGATAGACACTGACATTTAGAAAAAGAAGTCAGACCATGAAAACATCTGCCATGAACAAAGGTTTAAGGAACTATTCTTATCTCATGAAGTAGATGGATGGTGCAGGACACTTCCCTGGCTTTGCTGTGAACTTTACACTGTGCTGCTTGCATGGGGAAGGCTTTGCGGTGAGGGGGGCAGAGGTTGGCACAAACAACCTGAAGCAAGAGGGAGGTAGGTTGGGCCACTGAAGCACTCAGTGCCCTTGAGTAAGTGGCTTGACTTGCTCATTCCTTAGGGTGACCTTGGACAAGGCTCTTAAATTCCTTTTCCTCAGTCAACCCAGCTGGCAAAATTGTTTGGGGATGAAGAAACACCAAAATGACATTGAAAAGCAGGCTGTGCCCCTGCATTGCCCTTTCCAGGGTAAACAAATCATACCCCAACCTCCCCCTCAGCCCGCCATCGGGGCTTTTCATCCTGTCCTTTGTGGAGCCCTGCGGAAAAGCCTGGATGCATCATGATCTACACGAATGGTACAGTTGCGTGTTCAGATATAGTGCAATGTTTGTTCATCTCTCAAAATGTGTGTACAGTACTGATCACTGTATTATCTGTGGGCTTTCTGCTAATTAGCAATGCAAATATAGAAAGATTCTTCTCCTTCCCTCCTTTTCCATAGGCAGCCAAAAATGCATTACTTTTTTCCTCCACTACCTTTTCCATAATAAAAAAAGAGGCTAGACATAAGAAACCAGTATATTCAGTATCTACTGGAAAGATATTATTATAAGTGTGAAAGATGGTTTTGCTGAAGAAGGACAGTTTTATTCATTGGCTAACAGAAAGCATTAGTTTTACAGTTCAGGGTAGAAACTGCCATAATTCTAGTTGTATTGTTTCTTCTGGCAGGGAATAAACTCTCTCTCTTTTTTTATACCTAGAGGTGAGTTTTTACTCTTTCTCTTTGAATTACACTGGTGGTCATCAGAGTGGTGGTGGAACAAGAGTGTGATGTTGCTGGAGTACTTCAGATGTAGTTGCTTAAAGCACTGCCACTATAATTCAAAGTGAAGAGAGTAAAACTTACAGCAGGCGCTCCAAAATGGAGGACACCGAGGTCTTTGTTTACTGTCCTCGTCCTCCTTCCCTTTGGGCAAGAGCCAGCGTCTGACATCTGCGTTGCTAGGTACATGGAGTTACCCAGCCAATTATGCACGGCTGCAGCACGCGAGCTGGCTGCAGCGCAGGACGAGCACGGGGGAATGGGGAGGAGAGGACCAGGCTAGAAGAGGTGCCTCTTGTGCTGTCTGGGAGCATGCAGAGCTACTGGCCATTGTAGGGTGCAGGGACTGCTCCCTGCTGACAACAGCCCTCATCAAGACCAGCAGACTAATGTAGGAAATAAGGTACCAGGTACAGACAAAGAGTTGCACAGCTCTAGTCAGTAGTACTTCACTGCCAAAAAAGCTAGTTGGGGGAAAAGAAAAAGTGAATTTGTTTCCATGCTTTTTTCACCCCAACCTCAAGATTTGCACCTTCTGCAAAATATTTAAGCAGATTTATAGTTTTATAAAGCTTACCGTAAGTCACAAAATTGTACTATGCCTGTAATGGTAGCAAGATGTAGCATGATGGTCAAAATCAAGGATATCAAAATCCAAAGTTTTCAAGAAATTTGAGCATTTGTGATGCTGTCACTTGCAACTCCCCTTCGTGTTTGTCTCTAGAAGACATTCTGTGGAGAGTAGTATGATTTCTTGCAACCATTCCCAAATGGATCATTGTTACAGGAAATTCTCAATCCTTTTTCTTTATCCAACAGATAAAGTGTGGATGTTCTCCCCATGGAGCTGAATGCATGCACTTAGCACAGGTATATCCCAACATGTAAAACTAGTGACTCGATCATGCACAGAGCTCTTTTGAACAGCTGAGCACAGAACCCCTAATTCTACCAAATTTCTTGAAGTGAAACCAGGTCTGATCACTGGCCTAAGCTGTGCTGTGGCACACCTGAGTGGAGACAGTAAAAGTGTTCCCCTACTTTATGCTTCACATGGCTCTTGTCTGAGCAGTGAGAACCAATTCTGTCCTCAGCGATATCTCCATAGATTAATCCATTCTTAAGAGAATTACTTCTCTGGGTGCATATTAATATAACAGCCCTTAGCCGTGTATCACTGACAGCGCATGTGCATACACAGAACTTTCTTCCACTGTGATGTTCCCTTGGTTTCTTTTACAGGCACTTTTTAAGGAGAAAATCTCAAACTTTTCTTTAAGGATTACCTGAATCTCTGTAATTTATGGCAGCCCCTTGACACTAGAAGAAATTGCATCACATCCACATGAAAAAAAAACAAAAACAACCTAGTGGAAAGATTGAGATTAGACATAAACTTGCAAGCTCTGCTTATAATGTGGAGCAACAATACATGAACATACTGTTCTGCTGCTGCTACTCTAGAGAAAGAATAAGGGTAAAACGTGTGAGAGAGCCACAGTTAAATTACTCACTATTAGCCCCTACAGTGTGCTTCCAACCTGCATTGATATATATATATACAGAGAGAGCAAGAATGTCACAGTTAAATTTTTTTTACTAGTATAATGAGGAAAGAGACCAACAGAAGAAGTTCCCTTGGCTAATTTTCTAGCTAGGAGCCACTGCAATGTTCCCACTAGGAGAGACTGAAGAAGTGAGAGAGTGATATAATAAATAATGACTGGCTCTGCTGGTAAGGAGAAATTATCACTGTGCTTGGGGGATCTAAGTATATGCTCACCCAAGATATGAGGAGGGGGAGGGAGTCGGGAGCGCTTTGTCATGTCTTGAGGAGAACATTCAGCGATGTTTGAATTTAAAAGGATTTCAGCCACCGCCTTTGTCTGCTAAACCAGGGATAGGAAAGGCTGGATGGAGCAGTGTTGGATGAGGTGCATGAAAAGACGTCAAAGGAGCTTCCGATCTATGCTCTTGGTTTAAATCTACTCCCTAAAATGGAGATGTAAAGCAAAAGCGGGCTCACAGCCAGGCTCAGGAGTGTGAAGTCCCACTTACTTCTCCAGGGAGCGCTCTTGTGTGCCATGGGCACAGCTTGTGGAAGGTCCTGCCCTTGGTGGGCTGCTTGCCTCTGGCACGGGGTTGAGCAGGCTCATGCGATGGAGAAGTCACCTCTTGAAGGAGATCCAAACAGAGAATGAGGAGGATGCATTCATCTTGAGATCTCCCTGCGGCCAGGGTTAAGGCTGTGCTGCTGGGATCTGTGAGCTGTTCTTGTGGGTAATAACACTGAAATGGTTCAACCCTGGCTGTAATGTCTCCTCAGGCATAAAAATTAGCTACATATTTTAAAATCTGAAAGGCTTTTTTTATTTAGTGTATATTAAAAGGGAGAGAAAACCAAGTTAAAATCATATCAGTACAGCTGAGCGCTATGTGCATGTGTATGTGTGTTTCGATTCAAAGCCCTGTCGTGCAGCGTGTCACTTGCCCCTGCAGGCAGGCACAGTCCTTAGAAACAGAAAGGTGCAGTTCAGAGAAAAGGTCTCTTAAAGGAAAGAAAAGAAGTGTTATGGCTTAGCCAAACACAAGTTATTAGCTTCGTGCAGGGCAGCTGGGTAAGATGCAATGGTCTGTGATGCAGAAGATGTCAGTTCAGATGGTCAAATGGTTCTGCCTACCCTTAGGTTCTATTAATTAAACTACATGGAAAAAGTAATAGGAGTTGTGTTTGCTAAAATCTCTTGACCTGCAATGGTAAAAGAGTGAGATCAGCTCTTGTGAGATTTGGATTATTTTAGCAAAAATATCTCCTTAGAAAGGCTCGGAGGATTTTGGAGCCACCTAACCTGAATTAGATTCCTGGCTCAGGCTTGAATTGCAGATACCAGTTTAAAACCCATAGCTAAATAGGGCCTCCTTTCCCATTTTCAGAAATAGTAAGCTACTTTCTCCATTTTGCTACATGCATTGTTTCATGTACAGAAATAAATAATCTGGGATCTAGTATGATTTTGTTCATTTAGATGAAAGCAACTTTCACATAAAGAGTTGAATATTCTGCTTTCCAGACTACATTTCAAGCTTTTTCACAAAAGAAAAGTAGCACCCTTTTTTTTTTTTTGCGCTCCAGCATCATGAAAATTTGCATGGTGAGATGCATTTCTCACCACATGCCGACTGCAAATTGTATTTGAAATGGAAAGTATCAATTAAATAAGCTTTACTGAACTGCCTGGTGACAGCTGCCATGCTGCTGAATGTTGATGACACTTACAATATCAACAGATTTGGGCCCTTGCACTGAAGATTATAAAACACTTTCCAGCCATTTAAACACTGGTTTAACAAGCAGATTAAGATCATAATTTCAATCATTAAAGACAGAAACATTCACGGGGGAAGCCTTTTTTCTATGAGCACACCCAGTAGCATCTACACTGGGGCTGGCTTTGTTCAATGGTTTCAAAACCCTGCGCAAGCTAATAGAGGGGCAAAATGTAATTGGTGCGTTAGGGCAGTGAGAGGCTGGGCTGACTGCTCAGATAGGCAAAACCACCCTGGGAATCCAGGCGTGGTTTGAGGATCTGAAGACTAAGGAGGATTCTCTTGGAGGAGCCCCTCACCCAGTCTACCCAGGGGCCTTGCCCTGGCTGGAGGGACAGGGCTGCTCCCCATCAGCTCAGCCCCAGCATCAGGAGACAAGACTCGGCATATGAGAATTTGAATGTAATTTAAAACTAAGCCAGCTTTCTTTACAAAACACCCATTTGCTTAAGCCAATTTTTCTTTTGAATAAACATGGCATGTTTGAGTGAAGCTGCCTTTTTTCACAGGTTGCAATTCCTGGGCTGAAGTGAAATACCACAGACATGCCAGAGGAGAGAATTAGCTGGGACTCTCGGCATGCGTGGGAGACAGTGTGCATGTGGAGCTGCTGGCTATTGTGCAGTAGGGTTTTTGCCCTGTGGTTTTTTTTGGGTTTTTTGCTAACTTTATTAAATCATATATTTAGTCCAAATGAAAAGATTTACTTTCTTTAATTTTTTAAAATCTTCCAAAAGCAGGTAGAGGCAACCTTGTTGCCAGAGAAGCTGCCATTTGCACTGAAAGAGAGGTGGTGTTAGAATGCAGGGTACATGGAAAAATAAATAATTTAGCAAACCGAAACATTCCTCCACTAACACCTGAACCATCACCTTAACAGCACTCCCATTTCTTTTACACAAACTTCTGTTTTCCACATGCTTTTGCCATCCTTGCATGAAAAAGTCCCATGTAGATGTGAGGCACAGGCCGGTATGCCTGTGCCAACACACAGAGTATGTGCGATCCAGCTCCTGCAGTCTTGGGGAAAACATGACCTGGGTGTTGCTTTTATGAATAGCAGATGCACTGCATTTTTAATATGAGCAGTGTGCCTGATCATGTCTGGTGTACAGTACTCAGGTTAACAATATAAACTAGAAGTTGAGAAATACAGCTATTGTAATCCTTTCATTATTTATCCATTTTAATCTGTATCTATTAGGAGACTATGTATAATTTATTTTTTATTTCTGCAATGAATAATATAACTAAGATCTCTTTATATTTTTATTTGAAAAGTCTGTTTTAAAGCATTCTGTTGGATAACATTAGCTGTATTTTCCTTTTTTTGCTAATAAAAGTGAAAGTAATATGCTAAAATTTTGTGCAGAAATGCATATTAATACCCTTAATACAGTGGTGTGCCTGACACTCCAGAGACTTGAGAACTGCTTCA
Source organism: Apaloderma vittatum (assembly GCF_000703405.1). Classification (NCBI taxonomy): domain Eukaryota; kingdom Metazoa; phylum Chordata; class Aves; order Trogoniformes; family Trogonidae; genus Apaloderma; species Apaloderma vittatum. The sequence continues at coordinate 12,920 of NW_009730474.1, forward strand.
GCTGTGCACTGAGGCTTTGGAGGTGTATGGGCCAGCACCAAAGACCTGAATACTCATGCTGAATTGTTGGATTTCTGTGCTTTTAAAATGCTGATTTAAATTTCTTCTCCTCTTTGATCCTATCCAGATTGTGCCTCTTAAAAGTGTTGTTGCTGTCACGAGAGCTGCTCATTCTGCTGATGGAGTTCAAACGGTGACTGGGCATGGACAACCTGAATGGCAACCTGGAATAGGCAAAATCCCAGGTGAGGAAAGGGTGAGTAGGAGATGTTCTGGTCAGAGAAGTGTGATCCAGGAACTGGGAGAGCTGTGGAGAACTTCTCAAAATGTCTAGTGTTCAGGGGCTTGGTCCCCAGCAAAGGTGAAAGTGTCTGAATGCAGATGGCCTTCAAAAAGAAACTGCCTCTTCAAAGATGCAAATTGATAAATATTAGTAATCCTTAGTAATAAATAGGCCTGTCTCCATCAGTTTGTTTCTTGAATGGAAATGGGTCGAGGGGCAATGCAGAAAGACAAGGACAAAAAAATGTCACCCAGGTCTCAGTCCTGAAAGACGTAGTCCTTGAGCAGCCTCCTTCTGGCAGGGCTGCACTAAAATCCTGGCTGATGTGGAGGAGACAGGTCCCTATGCTGCCCACTGCACTGAGCTGTCATCAGCCTGCACTCTCTAGGACATTTGGCTCTGATTTTAGAGGGCCTATCTCAACTGCCTATAAATCTGTTTTAAAAGAAGGTCTGCTGCAAATCTTGTGCTTCAGAGTTCCTCCTCTCTTATAATGCTCTCCACCACTCCCACAGTTATTTACCCCTCTGGAAAAGCAGAGCTGAATAAAAGAAATGGGTCAGTTCTGGTCCCACAGGATTTATTTACTGAATTAAAGGATTGGTGCAGCCTGATGGTCTGGTTGATCTGGAGACCTGTGATTGCCAAATTAATTTGGCGTACAGGAAGGTTAGGTCCTTGTCTTTCGAAATTGCCTGCATGATGGTGAAGAGCCAGCATTGGCCGGTCTTAATTCAGGATTAAATGCTTCAGGAATTACTGGTTTAACTCCACTGTGGTCTCCCTGATGCTCTCCCTCCCTGGCAATTTGCAGCAGCAGCAGCATCTACAGTAATGGAGAACAGCTGTATAGTTTAAGCAAAAGCCAAGAGGTTTGGACACCAAGAAAGCAACCCTCCCCACTCCCTGCCTCATGGAAGTGAAGACACTGTGCCCATGGATGTAGGGCCCTGGGGTGGTTTTAAATTAGCTGAAGACTCTACTTCTGCGTGAAGTTTGGCTGCAAGAACAGTGTGGTAAAACATATATTACCACTTTCCTACATTATAGTTAATCACTATTTTCCAGAATAGTTAAACTGCCATCCCCTCCCAGAGAATAATTACTGCTATTTAATTGTATTTATAATTTAGTATACACCTGAAAAATATGCTATAAAATATCAGGGGGGTTCCCTTTAATACTGGTGTTCCATTTACAAACTGTCACATTTATAATGCGTCTTTAATCTTCTGTGGTCTACTAGAATTTTATATTAAAGTCTGCTTTGTGCTTTAAATATTAAAGATTCTGCAGTACTTCAAAAGGTGATAATGCCTGATGCTCTGGTGGTGCTTAAATCTCAACAGCTAAATATATTGAGGAATGTTCGGTGGCCCTGGCTTAATTAAACATGTATGTGTATTTTCAAATGCAATCTTTTTCTGCTTGTTAGGTTTTTGACAAACCTCCAAACAGGTCCAGGTGGAACAAAGCATGTAAACAAGCTTGTGAATGCAAGCTCAAAACACTCAAATTAGCACCTTCTTACAATTAATATGCAAACCCTGGGATCTCTGTTATTGATAATGCCATTTAATATTGTTTGCAGCTGAGCCTTATATTCTAGCCTTTTCATTTTTTTAAACCGTGTCCACTTTAATTATGTGAAAATGTACTGTTAGAGACTAGTCATCCAATGAGACCCTATTTACTACTAGAAACTTATTCTACCCTGCGTAACATAGTATAAATTACAAGGCTGTGATAGCATTTCAGTACGCCGCTTGCTTTACAGTGTTTAATGGTCTAATTTAGCACATATGGCTAAATCTGGAACCATCGAGGTACACACATAGGTTAACACATAGCCGTTTTGCAGGTTTTGTTGCTTGTTCCCCACCCACCATGGGTTAATAAATTCACTTACTGCATCTTCTCCTACGTTGGATTGCAGCTGCTGTGGGGAAGGGAAACTCTCTGGTAGGAACAGGCACAATACCCACTGATGGGGCTCTGCTCAGGGCCAGGGCAGGATGTGAGCCCCTCTCAGCACCCTGCTGCTGAGTGATACATTTATTAGGAGCAGACTTTTTTTTGTGTGTGAGTAAAATTACTCTGGCTGAAGCATCTGCTCTTGCAGGTTTCCAGCAACAGAAAAATCTTTCAGAAGGGTTTTTTTCTTTCCAAAATAACAGGAGGGCAAAGCTCAGCAGCCCCAAAACATGCAGAGATTGTGCCCCATGGCTGCTCTGCTCATGCAGCCGGTTTCACTGGCGGTCCCATTAATCTGACTGCTCTTGCCCAGTTAGAGTAATTGGTGCAGTCACAGATAGTATCGGTAATTAAGGACTTGTGTTAATGACACACTGTTTTTGTTGCCTTAAAATTATTCCGTATACAAATGGCCCAACCTGTCATTTCTTTTTACATTTTGCACTTTAAACTGTAGATTTTCCATTAAATTAAAGTGCTTTGGAAATGCTGCATATTTTTAAAAAGCCCACGTGTATAAACACAGACATATGCATATGATAGATTTATCAACAAACTATACAGCTCACCATGTATGTGGAAGCATTGCCTTTCAATTGTGTATAGATAGAGATTGGCCATAGAAGGAAGGAAATATTCCATATATGAAGAGGTGTGGGGAATTATTCCATTTGTTTTAGTGCAAATATGCAGCAATTGTCTGAAGGCATTTGAAATATGATGAAAATATCTATGAATGTACCTGAGAAATGTTCTTTTATTCTACTGTAATAGGTAAGGTGATGGCAGAAACAGGGGAAGCTGAAATAGAGCTACTGCAGTTTTACAGGTGAGGCAATGTTAGCAGGAAATGACAAGCAGGCTATAGTTATTATAATACCTAGGGCAAAGCGGCAAGCATGCACAGTGATAGACAAATCTAAATTAATGATAGCAAGGGTGGTGTGGCATTTTAGTGCAAAGCTACTGTACTGTAGGGAAAGAATATTGTTAAAAAAGTGAAATACCAGTCATCATATGTGACTAACAAGATGTTTTGTATAGTAAATATGAATGCAAGCTGGAATGCTGCAGCTGCCTGTTGTTAAGGGAACTAACTTTCTGTTTCATTTTAGCATTTCATTTAGAACCTGATTGCTTTTGGCAAACATAGGACTACTATTACTTTAAATATGTCAGACAAACACCCTGAGAAACCAAAACCCCCATTTTATCTCGCATTTTAGTATTCTGTTCAGACAGAAGGGACTTGGTTAGCTAGTCACCATTAAGACCTTATGAGTGAAAACTGTTTGTTTCCCTCTTGGATTCACATGTTTTGTCAGTCTGTAATCACTGCCTATAATTAAAATGTCATCTTAACAACATCAAGGTGCAGAGAGTAAAAGAGTTCACCTCTGGAACTGCACGCTTTATGAAGCTCCACAACCCCTCAGAAATGGAGGCTTGGAGAAAATGTCTCTGTGATCTTTAATGGATTTTTAAAGATGACAAGAAAGGAAATGGGAAACTAAAGGCATGGAAGACATAAATTCCCTAAAGGTGCATTCTGAAGTAAATCAGAGCAACTGAAAAAGTGAATTCTTTGAGCCCTGGGATATCTCCCAGGTTTTTCAGCTGGACACTTACGGCTTGTCGGGTCCCTGAACACCTCTGCTCTGGGCATGCTTTGACACAGTGAGTCACAGAAAGATGAACAACATCACCTGAAGTGCTGTTTGAGGGGCAGAAAATTGCTCCCATTGCACACTGTGCTGCCTTTACTCTAAATCACATGACTTATTACAACCTTCCCTTTATAAAAGAAGTGCCATTTAGGTATGTTAACTTCTCCAGATGTAATAGGCGTGTTTCCCTCCGTAGCTCCACAACAGCTAAATGCAGTCAAAGAAAGAGGTGAAGATCAGGTTTTATAAAATCAAACTTGGATTGTTCTCAGGGCTATAGATGCACAAAAGCTAAATAACAATAGGCAAGAACAAGAAGCTTAAAAAAGCTCTGTGTTACCCAATATGCGTTACTTAGATATGTCTGTTTCTGTAAACGGTAAGGGGAAAAAAGAGAATCAGTCTCCCTTCTAAAGATATGTGACTACAGTTGTGGTTTGTGGTTCTCAGTGAAAAATGCAGGCTGAGGCTGGACACAGTCAAACTCCCTGGAAGAGGGAAAGACTTTATTTCTAAGCAATTTCATTTGTTTGTTCAATTTATTAAATAATGTAATGTATATTCATCTAGTCAAATATAATTTGGGTATAGGGTTTACAGGCAATATTATAATGTTCGTCTCCTGTCTTAAAGTATTTTAGCATATGCAAAAATACACAAACTTCATATATTTGGGTGGGAAGGGGTTTTACGCAGACTTGGTTCAATCTCTTTTTGGTGTGTGGTGGTTGTTAGCAAATACACCACCTCCCTTGTTCCGGATGTATTGATATCGTTGCCAATATCCCTCTCTGGCTTCTCTGCATGTGGCACCACCTGACCATCTGTTCCTGCCACACTGAGCACCCAGCCCTGCTCCCAGAGCTTTTCTGGGCACGAAGGACCCGACACGCTGTGTTAGGTGGGGGAACCATAGGATCCGAATCTGTCAGAGCAGCCGCTGGTGTCTGTGCAGATGATACCAGCCTGCTCACATTCATACCAGCGCTTTAGGCTGGAATATTGCAGGAATTACTGCATGATAGTATTTAATTATTTGGGGGTCTTCTGGATGTTTATCGTCACTTGGGAAAAAAAAAAATCTGTTTTAAAAATTGACGTCTTGCCCCCTATTTATCTGCAATCTATTGGTAATCAATTTGATTAACTGTGATTCTTGAGTTCCAAGCTAGTTTTGGAGAAACTTTAATTCCCACCTTTTTTACTTTTTATGTGCAATATATACAGTGCGCTGATCTGTTCTCTAGGAAAAAAAAAATCTTTATATAGAGTGAAAAGAGGAACATTGGTGAAGATGGTGGCAAGTATTGCAGTGGGTAGTATTCTGATTATATAATATGTATACTGGAGCAGTGCCTTTAGACTTTGTTTGGGAAGTGTTATTCTAGCTTTCTTGACAGGTGTGGATGGCTCCATAGACAATGTTGCATTTTGCCAGTCAGTCAAAATTTTACCCAACAACCATAAATAACAACAGTCAGATACAAGAAAAAGAAATGTTTTCTGTATTCTCCTTCATTGTGAATCATTGATTATGGTTTCAAGTGTGATCTAAAGCATGCCAGAAAGATGATCAGTTGCAAGGTTCGTGTACCAGCATCATTCCTTCTGTTTGCATTTCAGTAAAATTTGTTTTGGCTGGGACAAAATAAGGTTTTTAAAAACATGACTTTACTGCCAGTGTAGATCCCAGCTGCGTGAGAGGTCAGGGGAAGTCGCTGAAGGACAGGAATTCAGTGTCTGCTTGCACTGAAGGCAGGATTTGTAACTGCAGCTAAATCCTTTGGCAACAGGCACAGCAGTTTCCTCGCCCAACAGGTAAAACACGAATGCAAAGGCCACAGTAAATTTGGGTCCAGCCCAACACAATCTATCACTTCACAGGTGCAGGACGAGTGCTCTGCTAGAACATCTCCCGATACAGGCTTTGCTTGAGCAAAGGGCACGAGATCAGCTCCTTAATCTGAGCACTTCTCTGTTACAGTACGTTTTAGGTTTATTAGCCCTCCAGCATTAGAGCCCTATCGATTAATGACCATATCTGGAGACCTGTATAGGAGGGAGAAGTGAGAGGGATATGATCAGGCACTACCTGAACTACTGCTCAGGGGTAATGACAATAACCATAGTGAGAATATAGGGTAAATGTCCTAAGAACCTGTCTTAAATTACTCACCACTCTCTTGCTCTTTTTTTCCCGTTTTACCTTTGTATTTCCAGCCATTCTTCCATGCAGCTCTCTGCCTCTTTGCTTTCTGATGATATTATCTCTAGCAAAAAAATCCCCCAACCAACCTTTATTTGTACCAATCTCTGTTGGCAGCTTTGTGTTTAAAGCACCCATTTGCAATTAATTAATTGCCCCATCCATACACCAAGTAATTGCTTTTAAATGAAATAATTTAAACAAAATTACTTTTAAATGAATTTTTTTTAAAAGTAATTATCTCATTATGTCAGGCTACTTCTCTGTATGTTATCATTTTCAGACTCCAGTGCACTTTTTTCCTGGTGAAATGTTCCTCATATCTCTATCAGACTGATTTATTGGATTGTTGCTTTTGTTTTTCTTTGGGGGAATTATGCTGGTCATTTTTAGCAATCCCTTTGCTTCTGATCAGAAGTACGTTTTTACAGCTTCAAAACACACCAGGATTCACAACTTGTAAATGTCTCCAGTTCTTGATTTTCTTTTAAGTGCCTGCTATGTTGGAGGAAAGGTAATAGCAATTCCAGAACTGAAGGAAAGAGAAATCTTGCCGTGTATCAGCCAACTGCTGCCTTTTCTACTGATAGTACTTAATTGCATTTACAATTTCCTCAGATTTCCAACTATTTCTGTCAGATTTGCTTTTAACTCACTACAGATTGTGTGCATTGACTGTGCAACAACCTCACTCAGAGCTGAAATATTTAATCGCTACCCGTGGATAAATGTTTTCATACTTTATGCTATGTTGTTTAGAAGCGAGGCATATATAAGGAACAAAAAATCTGTCAGTATGCATTTTCTATTGGAATGTTGCATAGGTTTTTAATTGGAAAATAGGCTCTTAAAGATAATCATCACTGAAGACCAGAGTTAGGAAGTGAAGCATATTTTTGCGTGATTTTGCTTCTTAACATAATGAACCTTTTTGTGTCTGTCATGGGAAACATGGAAATTTCATTCTCTTCTCTGTAACTATCTTCACTTAAATGTTTTAGGTTCAGTTGCTTTGAATGGTTTGCAAGTAACCTGAAGGGCTGTGTTAATATTAGCCTGCAGTGAGAGCATACTGGCACTTTGTTGCTGTTTGGAGAAATGACCAGTTTACTTGGTTATATTGACAGCTCTACTGTAAAATTTGCTGGCATTAAAGGTCAAAAAGACCCAGTTTTTCCTCCAGTTGCTTCTATCCAAAAGAGAATAAATCTCAGAGCAGAATCACTTCTCTGACAATAATTTATGAATTATGCACTGACTGTGTTTGAATTGAGAAAGGCTTTCATATCCTTTCCATTAGCTCAGATTAAGTTTTCATATAGATGCTGGGAAGCATGCTAGCAATATCCTTAGCTCATTTTTATGAAAATTTTATCAGTGCTTTTTTCTGTACTACACTCCAATTGGGATGTCTCAGAATCTAAAGCTCAGCTTTGGACATGAACTTCTCTCAACCTGGCTGGCTGCTGCTCTAAAGGTTTCAATATTTTATGGGCTCTGGCTAACTCAGCCGTGAGATTCAAGCTGCAGAGATTTAACTCTAATGTAAAATCATGAACGGATGAAAACTGGGATGTCATAAGTAATACATCTACAAGAGCAGGATGCAGTTACCATTTTTAAAAGGTTTTTAAAAAGAAAACAGCATTCTCTACTCCCTCTTTGTATCCTAAAATGAAAAGCCTCTGAGCTATTGTACTAATACATAGCCATCTTTTCTTGCCTGCTTTTCTTCAATTGCTGCTTAATTGTTGTGGGGTTTTTTCCTTCAGGTCCACCATCAACAAGAAAGCCCCTAATGTCAGCTTCCTAGAGAAATGGGCATCACATCGCTTAATGTTTATAGGCCAAATCCATTCCTTAGCATCTTCTCTTTTTGTCTCAAAACTGATTTAAAACATTTGGAAAATCTGTCTATTCAGCCGGAGTGTTCTGGTGCATTCTTTCCTAGAAACAGTGGGGTCAGATGCGATCTGTCTGATGGACTTTTTTGCTGCAATCTATAGCCGTTTCCCTTGAGTCCTGCCGAGTCTAGCAAAGCAGCGCAGCCCTATAATGGCCCCAATGACAATATGTTCTTTGTGTGAAAGAATCCAGGGGGAAGTGCTGGAAGGTGCTCTGGTCAGTAAAAAAATAGTTTTAGTGCTTGCTTATTTTTATCATTATGTACGTTGCCTGCACTGGAAATATTTTCTTGACAGTAAATAAGCGTCACCATAAAACATTTAACAAGCATGAAGAGAACAAATACAGAGTCCTTTTCATCTTAAAAGGCTTCAGTTGTTAATGTCTGTTATTAGCACGTTTCATTTGAGAGGGCATAAAAGAGGGACTGTATCTTGTGTATTTTTGGACTCACAGCCAAGAGTTTAATCTGTTCACAAATGTAACTCCCTTATGTGTGATGACAGAAAGATTTCTCTCCCTCTTTAAAATTGTGACCTAGTCTGAAACTCTGTTAGGACAATATGATGACCGAGATCTGTACTTGCATTTTGGCAGGGCTACTCAGGCGTAAAGCGTAAGTATAGTTAGGGAAGCCCCTCTGCAGAAACGACTTCAGCTGCTCCCATAATTGGTGCCCATCTCTGCCTTCCCTTGCACGTTTGTCCAGCGTGCAAGTTTCGCCTTTGTTTTTTCTGGGTACCAGCAACACCTGCTCACCCTGATAACTGCAAATCAGTCTGCTCTTTCAGCCTTGCACACTATTCATTGGCAGCTACAAATATTCAGAATCAGAAACATCTCAGCCCTGTATGGATGGTGCGTGAGGCAAAACACAGCTTTGCTGTATAGACTCACAGTGCGCCTTAGCATTAAATCCTCCATCACCTCTCCTTAAATATTCACAATTAAAAAATAATTTGAGGTACATAGGAGTTGGACACATACAAGTGAATAGGTATTTCTCTTTTTTTTTAAGTTCCAGACATTTACCTGATAATAACCACACTGTAAAGCTGTCACAAAAATGTAGTTTCCACAGTGAGGGAGCACCAGCCTGCTGTGGTGGCAGGAAGGGATGGAGACATTTAAAAAGGTCAGTAATAGACCAGGTTTTACACTTTAACTTCAATTACTCACACGGAGGCAAAGCAGAACATTTATCTGGCTTGGCATCACCTTGCTGTGCTTCCCCTTGGCAGTGCCATCATCCTGGCGAGCCCTTACCAAGTGACCACAAGAAGCGTGGGCAAGCCTTGCCGGCAGAAGCCACGCTGGGACCTACACAGCCGGCCCATGGGGACAGAGCTTCTCCCCACGAGTCACCAGCGCTACTCAACACAGGGCATCTCCCCGCAGACAGCGCCAGTGTTAAACCTTGCCTGCTAATTTAGAGCCAAGTCCCCCGACTGATTCGGAAGTAATAGCCCCATAGGGGTGAGCAGATTTACCAGCTGTCCAACTTCTCTCATGATTGATCTCTGGATGTTTGATGTTTGATTCACTTCTGCTCCTTTGAGCTATAAGGCCATTTGCATTTGTGCTGTCGTCTACTCATACTGTTCTCTCTTGGCAGTGGGCTGAGTCTTCTCTTTGCAGCCCATAGTTCTTTTCTGGTTTGCAGATCTATAGAAGGCTCTACCCCCCCTGGTTACCATTTAAGCTGGGAATGGGGAAACTGTGAGACTATGCTAAGGACCAGACTGAAAATAGCTTAACAGGAAGAGTTTTGCAGTTTGATTACTTTTAGAAGATTTTTTTCTCCTCCGTATTAGAGTCACCTAAGGCTTTTGTTTAATGTTAGGTGTTGTGTGAAAGCTTTTACCCAGGTCACCTGGCATTGCTCTTTTAGCTTTGCTCTGGCATGTAAATCTATATCAGCTGAGGGTCTGGCATGTCTGATCCCACTGTAGCTGTGTTGGGAACAGCCCCACTGAGGTCTGCTCTCTGCATAGCAGGATCTGTCCAGGGCTCTGTAACTGCACAAGGCTGTGTGAAATGAAGTGTTCAGTGGAGACTCCCAAGGAGGCCGGACACCAAGCAAGCCCAGGAAATCCATAAACTGCAAAGCAATGCTGACCCACAGAGGGGTGAGTGTACCTCTCCTGAAGAGCCTGTTGGGTTGTATTTGTAAGCATTTTCCCCTAAAAAGCTATTTCTCTTTAGCAAAGTTCTGAAAAAATGCATTTCAGAAATGTTTACAATTATAGATCTTAGGTTAAAATCTATATGTTTCATACAAGTGACTGTGATTATGGTATCTTTATTAGCTGCTCGTTGGAGATAAGATGGCTACAACTGGATTAGATGTGAGGGTAATGGTTTAGCTGTGCTACATAACTCAGTGGGATTCCCAGAATCTTGTTCTGCACAGTAGGAACACAGATCTCCTCTGGGAAAAGGAAGTCGGAGAGACAGCAACAGCAAGGAGTAGCGTTTGCCAGCTGATCTGCTTCCAGCACAGGGAAAACCAGGGCCAGGTTTCCCACGGCCCGGGCAGGGTGCTCTGGTCTGCAGGACACTGCTGAAGGTGGGTTAGTCCCTGCTGGGCTGTGAGGTATGTGACAGCCTCGCTCCTAAGCTCCCTTGGATTTGCCCTGCTAACTCTTTCGGATTTCAGTAAGATATCATTTATGTGCATTTTTTAGACAAGTAGATTTTACTCCTAAAGCCGAAGTCAAAAGATTTGGCGTCTGTGGAGCCAACACCGCTTTTCAGGCCCGCCACCAGGTGAATTACCTGGATAACATTACTCTCCATCATGGTGAGGCATGACAGCAGGATACGCTTCGGGTTTTGGAGGATGAAGATGCTGGGTCTTTGGCCTAATCTGGGGCCTGGCTATTCTCCAAAATTAAGCCTTTCACTAAAGGCAAGCCACAGCTACCAAAGGAACAGAATGACATCTTTGAGAGATCATCTGAGTATACTAGATCCTGCCTTAGTACAGGAATTTAGAAAAGATGGTCTACTTTTTTTCCCCCCCTTACATTTTTAGGGCTCAATAGCATTTTCTCTGTGTCACACAACTAAGTTAAGCTGTTTCTGAGCGAGGAGGAGGGCTGCCATGTAGCTGGTTAGCGAGTGGTTTTCCGGTGTGGTAGCAAGGTGTTCTAACGAGTAGCAACATCAGTACGATGGCAATATCTTTCTTTCAGTAGCCTCAGAAAAAAGTCAGGGAAGAGCCCTGTAACAGAATTGTAAAGTCCAGGAGTGGAAAAAGGAATTGCTCCTTGTCAATGCATCTTAGTCTCTGTTTGGTATCACTGACTGAACACTTCCCTCGAAGGTGCTGTCTAAGTCTTCCAAATCCTGTCCACTTCGGGCCTGGAAGGGATAAAAGGACCAAATAACTGTAAGATACTATAAGCAGTGTTGTAATCTAAGAATTTCCATAGTTCCACAGAGGTGTTTTGAATGCTTCCTGCATCCAGCTGTCTTCAGAGTGAGACACCTTCCTCTGTCTCAAAGACAGTGTCCTACAATCTTCCATGAAAAAGAGTTGGTGTACAAGGGTGCTTGTATTTCAGAGCGACAGTCTGAGATACCCAGATTCCTGAAGCATACCTGCAGATCCAGAAGGAAACCAAAGTACATGGCTGTTTCTAAAACAACATAAACCATCATGCACGAACTTGATGGCTTTCTGTCTCCAGATGGACATTACTTACATGGCCAATCATTAAAGGTAAGCCATATGGCCATATCTCTTTTTTGTTGTGTATTTCTCTCATGTCAGTGTCTGGAATACATTTAGAGTACTTGACTGGAATAGGAGAAGGAGTCAGTCCTTTCCACCTTACAAGCATTTTACCAGCTGGCGAGTTCTACCAGGCTACAGAAAGGCAGATCCTGCACATTTCCATATGCCGGGTCTCTTTTTGTAATTCTACTATACTCTCTTCAGACAGTGCCATTAGAGCATGTAAAATTTAATTTCTATCTCATCAGTGTCAGAAGGAGATGAAAGATTGCGCACAAAAAATTATTGTGCTACTGGCTGCATCCAGAACATATGGGCATAGCATTAGTCACCATGGCCTCCACGGCTCCTCCAGCGATTATCATCAAGGAGAAGAGGCATGTCATATACTTTAAAAGAAGACTTACATTTTCCAGTATGTCTCCTAATAGTGAACACCTCTAATTCTAGTATGGTAGAAGAAGTCAAGAAACTGAGCCTTATCTGAAATCTGTAATGTAAAGGGTTGACCTCATTGTCACCTAAACAGCAGTGCCCAGGGCACATGTGTTACACGCCGCTTGCGTGCACGTTGTCTGTGGGCAGCCCTCCAGTGCAAGGAAACACGGCTCCTGCCTAGGGCAGGGAGGCTGATGATAGGGTGGCGAGACACAGCAGGGCTGGGATTTTTCCTCTTCTAGTACCAGCTTCTTATTTCTGCCTTAACATACTGAGGAATGACACATTCCTTACACTCCTCACACCACGGGTATTTTCTGTTGGCTAAACAACATAGAGTATGTCATTTTGCTTAACAATCTTTGTAATCTCAGATAATGAAGCCACTAGGCATGTATTAAAATTAGTGTCGCCACCCCAAGTAGACGTTTGGGTCCTGGGTAGACTTCTGCCGTGGCTTTGCTCTGCAACAGGAAAAATGCTGATTAAAGTGCAGAAATAAGGTTTACCGGAAAAGGCCGAAGACTTCACAAGTTGCTCAGATTGCACCGTTTTCAGGGGAAAAATGCTCACTGCTCAGGGCCCTGGGCAGATTTTGACCACTGGGAGTTGGGTTATAGCTGTTCTGTCACCTGGGGTACTACAAGGGATGAAACCCAGTGAGGGAATGTTGGCAGCTGCCCTGCGTGGGGTGTAAGCTGGAAAGGACCACGGGAGCCCTAGGGAGGCAGTGGGAGCCACCAGCCAAGGTGGGAGGAGGAGGCCTGAGGGTCCCATCAGGCTCCGTGTTTGGTGTAAAACTTGTTAGGAGTGGAGGTTTGCTTTGGGCCATTTTGTCTTCTTCTTGGGCAACCAACCTTGACATAAAAATGCCCCAAAGCAAGGTCCAAGTCACTCTCTGGAGCCCTCAAGGATTTATAGAACACAGGGTCCTGATCACTGAAAATAATCCTGATCACTGAAAATAATATATAGAGGAATTTGCATATCTTCTCAACTCCATGAGGACTGCAGAGATCAGAATACAAAAGCTTGCTTGATTGAAAAACATTCGTGAATACAGTGCAGCTAAACATGCTGCCTTTCATACCTCCTTGTTTGTTTTCATGTAGACATGTATCAAAAGTGATGCCTCCTCCTGCCATATCTGGGGTACTGACTTTCCTCAGGAAACTCACCTTGACTGAATTTCTTTGTCTATGGACTCCCACAAATCCCATAGTCTATGATTTTGTTACTGTTTATTACTAATAACCATATGTATAGTAGCTAAACATATGGTTGTTTCTTGCCTCCCATGAGTGCAAAAAGGAGCAAATATATCACTTCCACTCCGAGTCTGACTCTGTTTACATGATGATGAAATTGAAAGTTTCCATCCTTATGTTTTATACCCTCTGTGATATGGATTTGCTTTGAATTATGTTCTTTCTTTCTTTCTTTCCTCCTTCAGGCGATCTTTCATTAGCTGCTGTGGTGCCTTCTCTGTCAGTCCACACAACAGGAGAAACTGATACAGAAACCTTCTCCTTTGACATTTCCATCAGGAATAAACTACCCTGAGCATCTGCCCTTCGCTATCTCTGCACTTGTGTTGGGTTTGCTCCAAAGAGTAAATAAGGAGGCAATAAGAAGCACCAGCTCTCTCAGTGAAAAGCCCCTCTACAAGGTAAACATAGTTTTAAAATCATGTCAGATCATAGTCTTTTTATATAAAAATGAACTTTTAAAAATTACTCCTGTGTTAAGTTAAAGATGAGGTACTACTTGTCTGGGAAGTACTTGGGCAAAGTATGTCCTTAGGAAACATATTTGCTAATTCTCTTTATGGAGAAAGATTCTGTGGTGTAGAAATTAACCCAACCATCTTTCCAAAGTTGTTTTATTTTCCACTGGTGATTTGCAGATTTCCTAGGTCTTGCATGTTATTGTAACAGATTATATTGATCACAAATGAACATTGTTCACAGTTCTTCAGCATTTAAAGTATATTTTCTTCTAGAGAATTAGAATAGAAATAGTAGTGTTAGAATAAAAAATTGCCTTCCATGTGTTTTCGTGAAACTCTGCTTTAGCAAAGTGAGATCAAAAGAAGAGGATATAACACCCTGGGCTTCTTGCGCTTTAAAACCAAATCTGTCCCCTCCAGAGGACAGGTTTGCTTATTTCCGTGCAATGCAGCATCTAAAGCCAGAAGGACAAAGTGAATCAGGTCATGAATGTACAGTTTGGAGCTTATCGTGTTTGAAGCGGTAATTGCATTGCCCAACACTTGCTAAGAAGCTGCTGTTTGCAAGGCAAATATTTCGTATCACGTCATTACTGGGTTTGTTACAAGCTGTGGACACATAATAAAAAATGACTACAGTAATATCTTGATGATAGTCCCTACACTGATCAACTGCAAATGATCTGATTAACAGTCAGCTGCTGATTCCCAGTTTAATTAATCCTGATGGGCTATTGATGCGCTGCAACTGTTTGTCCTAATAATGAGTTTTGAAATTAGACTGCGACAAGCCATTTAGACAGCTGCCAAGGAAAATAATCATTTAGGAGGGCGAGCAATGGAGACAACAGAGGAGGAATGGCTGCTCTTTGACAGAAAATTCACATGGCTGTGTCACATGTGTTTTATTTTTACATTTGGAGCACATTAACTGTACCAGCAGTAAGTGGTGACTGCAAGACACATAACTAGCTTTACAATTAAGAATGCTACTTCTCATCAGTATGCAAAAGCTAAACATGAAACATGAAGTGTGTTAATAGCAGAATATATGTAGCTACAGACCATTGAACAATTTAGGTCAGTCCTTTGCAATGTTTAATTAGACTAATATATCTGTTTGCAATTAATAACAGATGTGACAAGCTAATGTGTCCATGTACTGACAAATTAACCTTTGCCCATCAGCTGCTCGGATCTGTGAGAAAAGTGCCATGTTTTGCCTCTGTTCAAGTGAACCTAAATAAAATTGCATGATAATTATAAACATAAATGTTAATAGAATATGCTTTCCATGGGAAGCAGAAACCAAAGGCAAGTATTTCTCAGCCAGGTCATCACACTGTACTTTGCCACATGACAAAACCTGCAAATTATATTTTTCCATTTGTCTCAGTGCAATTAGTATTTGGTTTGACAAATGATAGTTTGATAGTCCTCATCGCCAATGGACCTGGGACATACCAAAGACCCTAAATTAATAGCCAGGGTAAGAATGCTTCCATAGCCATACAGTGTTTGGCTTTATTTGCTGTCTGTGAGCAAATGTGCCCTCAATTTGTGACAAGCCTTGCCACTGAAGTGACGTGGCAGACATGTCTGTCAGGACTTGGGCTGAGGCCATCAGCATATTCCAGATAAGTAATGGGAGCATCTCTCACCCCCTGGGCTGGTGGTCTGTTTGCATTTCCAATATAACCTCGTTCTCTCACATTCTTTCACTCTGTCTATCCCCCCCTCCTTATGTGTATATAAAATATATTTTTTTTTTAATATTGCAGGCACCTTGTATATATGTATCATACATACATATTATACCTTTGCCTGCTCTGCATTAGGCTCTATTAATAAACCCTTGCTATTGATAGGATTTGTTGAGATTGGATATATACGTATATATATATACTCACACACATATACGCACATAAATGTGTTTGTACGTGTGTATACCCATGTGTGTATACGTATATGCATACATGTACATGTCATTTATAGTAAAGGTACTTGCACATAGTACTATAATATAGAATTTCAAATTCCATGAAATTGTTATTGTCCTCTAGATTTGAGCTAAACTGCATCCTTTTTGTATTTAAGATTTTGAAAGTGAGCGGTATGTTTAGATGCTCCACATCTGCAAGCTTACCACTTCTGCAAAATCAGCTTTTTGGGCACATAGATGTTGACATGTTGGCTTCCTCCAAGTGCTGTTAATGGCTGTCAAAGAATAGATACTGACGTAGGCAGGCCCGGTACTGCCAGTCTTGAAAGTCTTGCTCTGCATTTTTGCATGCTTGTTTATGTAGATTAGGAATCTATTAATAGGTGACGTTCCCAGAGGCTGGCTTCGTGCTGAGATGATGTGAAACCTGTTGTGTGGTTCAACATGGCACATTCTGAGGAGCAACCAAGCCTGAGACTCCTACTGCAACCCAAGAGACAAGGGTCTCCAGCTCTGGTCAGTCTGAAGAAAATTTCAGCACCTACTCTTGATAAGTGCTTTTGGTTAATACCTAAAGCTTTGGTCCCAGAGTGACCCCATCGTTCGATTATATTTATAGCATTGTCTTGGTTTAACCCCAGCCAGCAACTAATCACCGCGCAGCCACTCGCTTACTGCTCCCCACTCCCAGTGGAATGGGAAGGAGAACTGAAAAGAAGTAAAACTCATGGGTTGAGATAAGAACAGTTTAGTAACTAAAATAAAACATGACTATAACAATATTACTATTACTAATATTAATAATAATTAAGAAGAAAAGGAATGTAACAAAGAAAATCCCAAGAAAAGACAAATTATGTACAATGCAGTTGCCCACCATCCTCTGACCCATGCCTGAGCAGCGATCCATCCCCCTGGCCAACTCCCCCAGTTTATATACTGGGCATGATCCCAGAATCATAGAATGGCCTAGGCTGGAAGGGACCTTAGAGATCATCTAATCCAACCTCCCTGTCATGGGCAGGGACGCCTCTCAACTAGATCATGATACTCAAGGCTCCATCCAACTTGGCCTTGAACACCTCCAGGGAGGGGGCAGCCACAACATCCCTGGGCAAT
>NW_009730474.1:30232-38789 GCF_000703405.1 Apaloderma vittatum
GGACGCAAAGATGCTCTATGCTATGGAATATCCCTATGGCAGGTTCAGCTCAGCTGTCCTGGCCATGCTCCCTCCCAGCTTCTCGTGCACCTGCTTGATGGCAGAGCATGGCAAATGAAAATCCTTAACTTGGGATAAGTGCTACTTAGCAACAACAAAAACATCAGTGTGTTATCAACATTGTTCTCACACTAAATCCAAAACACAGCACTGTGCCAGCTACAAGGAAGAAAATTAACTCTATCATCCCAGCCAAAACTAGGCCAAGCACCACATCTGAGATTGAGTAGTACCAAATTTTAAACAACCTAGAACTAGCATCAAGATTTGAGGAAAAACTCACAAAAATAAGGCAACATTAAACCACAAAGGAACTATCAATTACGTGTGCTACTGCTCCCTTGGACACCTGCTTTGTGCTGCTCAAATGGACACATTAGGACTAGATATATATTGACATCCCTGACCCAAGTAAGTGTCAAGAGGTAAAGCATCATTATCTTTCAGCCATAAAACCACAGTATCCACCCGTTTTCCCTCCTAAAGGTCAGACACTCGCAGTGTGCATGTACTGCCCCTAAAATGAATGCCACATTGTCATCAGCATTCAGCACCACAGCCGCAGAATAAAGGGAACCCAGCCAGCCACAGGAGAAAGAAGAGATAAAAAGAAAGCAGAAAGCAAAAATAAAATGCCTTAAGTCTGTGATGCAGACTTTTGCCCTCCCTCGCTAATCGATCGTCCTCCTGGTGTTCGTCCTCTCCAACGAGCGACTGGCATGCGGCACCAGCTGTGGATGGACCAACAGCTGCCCAAATACACAGCACAGCCCTGGCCTGGGCAGGAGCAGGAGGCCATGCAGCTCTTCCACTCAAAGACTGAGCAAGTGCTGCTTCCACAGCACAGAGGATTCGTCCCCCTTAGCTCTGACAAACCCTGTTCCCCTTTCACTCACTGGAAATTGCCCTTCACGGCACAAGGTTTCACTGCAAAAGCTGTCCTTTCCGGAGGGAGTGGAGATGGAGAGTGGCAGGGGGCACAAGGAGGGTCTACATTTTGGGGCGCCCGAGTGGGGTGGGAGAGGGGCGGGAGCCATAAGGATGCTCTACATTTGGTGGCACCTCTCCCTGCTCTGCATTAAACTCTGTTAATAAGCCCATGTTATTTGATGGGGTTTATTGGGAGTGGACCTTGGGCAGGGCTGGCAACCTGCTGTGCTCATCGGTGTTAACAGCAACAAGTTACAGGACATTCCTACCTCCTAAGGCCAAAAGTTTTGTCCCATAGCCCGCATCTTAAATCAAAAATTTTTCAAGTGAAATTACTACTTCACTTGAAACTCTGAATGAGCATTTTTCAAGTTTACCTTGGAATGGTTAGTCTGATTTTTTTCTTCTGATCTGGTAATCATGTTCATCCTTGAAGCCAAAAATAATTTAGAAGGGTATATAATCTGAATCAGCCAAGAGCTGGGAAAAGAAAAACGCAGCCTATTATGACATATAAATGATCCTGAAAGAAGTGAGCAATCCCAATCCTTCCCTCAAAGCCCTGATGTGAGAAAAGCAGAAATGAGGCTAGAAGGAAGACACTCCATGTGCCAAGAACCCTGGCGTAACAACTGTTTGCTGAAGAAGGAAACAAGCCTTACAACAGAAAATTCCACCCGGAATAGTTAAGGTAGAGACTATATGTATGCTTAGAAAAGAGATGTGCCTAAGCAACAGCAGGAGTTGCAGGCTCTTCTCTTTCTTTTAGGGAAGAATTTTGTGCTTTGCTGTGTGTGTGTGTGGTGACGGGACAGCGCAGGGCACGTCAGGGATGCGTTTGTCTTTACAGGCAAAAGGGAAGAGTTGCACCGTGCTTGGGTACTGCAAGTGCCTGGAGCACGATCTGCAGCAGCCCTGTGCCGGCTGCACTATGGACTGGTCTTTTCAGAAGGTTTATTTTTAATAATTGTACAACTGCTCGAGTATTTGAAGGAGGGAATAGATTTTGAGATGACTCCTGCCCCCTTTTTGCCCTGTGTATACTTGGGAGCATGGCAGAAAGGTAGCTGCTGGCGCTCAGGGGAAAAAAGAAGTGTAATGGATTGGAAAAGCGTATACTTTACTTTGAAAAGTTCATCCACATGTTTCTGAGTAGTTTTCAAAAAAAAAAATCTATAAATGCTACATAACTTTTTCATGAATATGGCCTTTAGCTAGGCTGAACTTCCAAAAATGGGTTTGAATAACTACAATACCATATCCTGACAGCTCCCGGTGTAAGGAATCCCGTGTTTGTGTGCTTCCAGGAAACCACTGTGACAGCTGTGTATGAGCCTAAATAGCAGAAGATGGTACAGAACCAGTAATTCTTAAACTATCTGTGAGACTTTAGAATTGATTAATCCCTCTTATCCCAAAGCTCTTCACCAACAACCGAGTGCTTTACTGCCTGGCACGTGGCTGCTGGGCTGAGGGATGTACCCGCGCACATTTCTGTAGGAAGCCAGTGCAGAGCTTTGGAAAGCTGAGCAGTTGAAAACTGAACACAGGTTCTGTCCCTGCTGCAGCAAATCTCATCGCCGAGGTGCCGACGGGGAGTGTTATGTGTGTGATCCCAGCACAATGCCCAGTGCACGTGCTAAACCCTGAATAGGCTCTTCTGAATACACTTTTTATTTGAGTACAGAAGAAGAAATGAGCGAGTCTGATATTCAACATATAGGCCAGCATAACTGAAGGGATGGAATTAACTCTTTGACTCTCATTCTTACTATTATACTTAAACATGGGAGGCTCTGTAATGTTTCTTCTTGCACACCACAACTTTGGCATCTCACATCATTGCAAGATTTATTTTATTTCTCTGTAGAGCTACAATCAAAGGACACATGTATGAGGGGCCTAATAATTTTCAGAGAATTTTGTTTCAAGCCATTAAAGCTGAAATACATTAGTCCCTTTCCAAAGCTTTCAGAAAATAAGCAGATGAAAGCTCTGGGCTTTTTGCTGTTCTTGTTCTTCCACTTGTACAAATAACATATAATAACACCTGCATTCAAAAACTGAGTTTTTTGCCCTCCATATCGCAAAACAGTGTAAATCGATGTGGTTTAGACTAGCTATTAAAAATTCCTCTCTACCTTTGTCTGAATTTATAGCAAAGCAATATGGTCCTGGTAGGCTGGTATTATGGATACATTGTATTACTGTATAACCTATCATCATATGAAATTAGATTCTCCATCAAAACCAAAAGTTTTAGCAGGATGAAATTATGATTCTGTGAGCAGGTCTCCTGCTCTGGCATCAACATTGATGCAAAATTGATGAAACTTCCAAGTGAAATTGCATTGTTTGATCTTCACAGTCCTGGAATAACATAGCCTAAAGCTACAGTTTCTGTAAACTTACTTTGCACAAACGACTTAGCCAGTACTGATGTATTGACATAGTGTGCCCATGAATGACATTAGGGCTACTTAGAAAAGAGACAAAATAACAGCAAAAGAATGCAGCAATTGGTTCTGAAATTACCTTTTTCCAGTGAACCTCTCTGAAAAATTACCTTTTTCTGCTGAGTCTCACTCAAAAATTACCTTTTCCAACTGAAGCTCTCTCAAAGTGCCTTGATGTTAAGCAATATAGTTTTTAGTTGAAAATGTCACAAGGCCATGAAAAGAAATTGATAGAAAATTTCAGGGTTCCTTGTTGATATTTGAAGCAGCCTGTGGATTTTTGTTCTTTAACACAGATCTTCTATGCTGTGCTACCACTTTGATTTCTGTATTGCCAAAACCAGCATGTTTCTCGGCTTAATGGCTTCACCGAGAGGAATGTGAAGGTGATTTAGTTATTGCTGTGGAGGTGATGTTACCAGTAGGAAACTGGTAAACAGATGTCTTCTGAGCCCTTTCCAATCACATAGAATGGGGTGGTTTGTTTTTAATCATGATACAGAATAAATAATCTCTCTAAATGTCTTCCTTTTAAAAGGCATATATAAATGCAATGGTACTCTGATTATCTGCACTGCTTGGGCAAAGGTGTTCAGATATTTGTCTACATATGTGGCTGAGAGGGAATAGTGATCCGGAGCTCGTGGAAATCAATGGAAGGGCTCCTGCTGCCTCAGCGGGCTTTAGCTCAGACCTGTAACTGGAAGTTAAGAGACCAGGTGACTGCCAGGAGGAATTTAGAGTGGAGGAGTGCAGAGACAGGGATCAGGTTTTTCTATGCTTGATAAGACCGAAGCCTCAGGCTGTTCGTGCAGGTGGATCTAACACCTGTGCACAGCCTCAGTGAACTGTGACAGGCAAAAAAGGCAGCATATTAGCAAAACTGGGAGCCAGGAGACACCGAGATTAAAGGTATGGGCACCAGAATAGCATACCACGAGACAGCTAGGGGATAATTTTACAGTGCATTGGCAGTAATGGCATGTGTGCAAGTTCTTACTGTGGTAAATACAAGGTTACCCTTCTCTGAAGAGTAAGGAACTTCGTTTAATGGGGGTAAGAGCATGTGTGCAGGTAATTACTGTAGAGGAGCTGACTCTCAGCAAGCTCTTACTCTTGTAATGAGTTTATGCATTCATGGCAGCAGGGAGAGCCCAGTAATAGGACAAGGAATAATGGATATAAGCTGGAACATAGGAAGTTCCACCTCAACGTGAGGAGAAACTTCTTTACTGTGAGAGTGACAGAGCACTGGCACAGGCTGCCCAGAGAGATGGTGGAGTCTCCTCCTCTGGAAACTTTAAAAACCTGCCTGGACCTGTTCCTGTGTGGCTGCCCTAGGGCGATCCTGCTCTGGCAGGAGGGTTGGACTAGATGATCTCTAGAGGTCCCTTCCAACTCCTGACATTCTATGATTCTGTGATCTCACTTGCAGCCTGGTACTCAGTCTATACTAGCAGCTGAGGTTCCTTCCAGGTTTCTTCCACCTGTCCTAGTGGGGCTTTCACCTCTTGAGAAATTCCTGGGAACTCCAGCTGCCCACTTAGAGTCAAGATGATGCTCTGTACCACACACTCAGCGCCTGCACAGAGGTGGCATCTGTGGCGCGCGCGCTCCTTTGTGCAATACCCTACTTTGTGGTTAACCTGCAGTCCACCTGAAACACGCAGCACTGCTGCCGGTGCCTCCTTCCCAACAGGCCCATGGCTCAGGATGAACTCACTGGAGGTATCTATCTCTTCCTATTGACAGTGGAGGGGCTCTGGTCTAGCACAGATGATGACATTTTGGTAAATCAAAGAAGACTATGACTGAATAGGGCCATTCCTTCGCAAAGGTGTGGAAACGAGGGCTGGAGACTGGTTGCATGGATGCTCTGGGCTGATAGGAATGAGCTGTTGATACGAGATTAACTTTATCTCTGAAATATAGCACAGCATCAACAGCTTCTGGAGACAGTGAATGAGGGGCTGCCCAATAAGAAGGGGGAAATGCAGTCTTAGACTTTGTAATTCCCGAAAGGACAGTGGCTCCAGCTGGGTTTCCCGGGAGAGAAAGGTGTACAGAGATCACAATTTCAAACCTGAATTGTTTGAAACAAATAAATTATAAATAGATAAATGAATTTAAAGCAAATTTATTAGGCTAATATGAAGAAGGTGAATTTTGGTTTTGTATTCTTCTATATAGGAAACAGAACAATGCATTTAATAGAGGATACTTGAACATCAGCTATTATTGGTCCATGAACACTGCAAGATCAGCTTTGAGGTTTATATTTAATTAATATATTGAGCAGATTTAGCCAGATAAAAGCCTAGAGGAGGAATGAAGCACTTCTCATAGAAACAGGCATGTTCTTATGTAAGTTTTTGAGGTAATATGAGTTTATTACAAATCATGGCATTTCAAACTGATGCTCCTGAGTTCCTGAGTTCAGGGCAAGCACAGGATTAACCAGAACCCATCAAATTGTGAATTTTTTTGCTTCCCTGAGAAAAATCTATGCAATACCTTTATTGTTGTCATGTATATTGACTTCAATCATTGGTCAATACTCTCTGCCTGTGGCTCTGACATTGTTACCAGGATTGTAACTACAGCTGTCTGGAAACAGATGGTTGAAGGTTGTGAAAGATGTTTCAGAATTTGTTTTCAATATCTATTAGAGCAAAGAAAATGAACCCTTCTGTATTGCTGCATTAACTGAAGTTTAATGAAACTGCTGGAGTCCCCATAACACATTTTGGGATGTATGTATGTGCCTTGGTAGCTGCAGAGGGCTGCTGTGCTGCAGTCCAGCATCAGTCCGAGTACTATCTGGGTGGTGGTAAGAGCATCACAGGGATCCGGCAGGGAAACATATTTTTTATATAGACTGGAAACTGATGATTGTCCCTGCCAGTTCTCCTTTAGCTCATGGAATGCTCAGGGAGCTCTTCCAGCAGGAAAAAAAAAAAATGTTTATCCTTGTAGAACAGCAGTAACACACAGCAAGCGTGTGCAATAATAGTGTTTCAGGTAGAGCAAATCTTTTTGGTGATGGATGCTAATTAAATCCTGTTTTCATGTGCCAGTCCAAATCTTTCTGGGTGCAAAGAGTTTGCCATCACTGATATGGGGAAAAGGGATGCACCTGTCCCTGCGTGGCTCAGGCAAGGAGCACTATGAAGCCCTTTAAGCCAGAGCCAGCAGTGTGAGCCCTCAAGGGTGATGCTACTAGAGGACGCAGAGGTACCTGTGCAGGAGTCAGTGGTCTGTGTAGCAGGGTGCAGTGACAGCAGAAGGTTCCCTAGCAAATCCTGCAGGTGACAGCCTCTGTGCAGAATTAGTGCCTTTTCTGTAGACCTGAGGCTGGGAAGCCATGTCCTGTCTTTTTCAGGCCCTTCCTCTTCTCCTAGGAAGGGGAGTTTCCCTATTGGAAAGACCATAAAGTGATTTCTTCACAATATTCTATGAGGACATGACAAGATTCCACACAGCCGTGTGACTCTCAGTAGGATGAAATTATGTTTTCTATGATTTTATGAAAAATCACTAAATAACATCATGTAGCTACACTCTTTACCAGGCATGGCAGTAAATGTCATTCAGTTTCCCTGAAAGAAAGGAGTACTCTGGATCCTTGCGTTTAAAAGATGTGAGGTGGGTCTTACCCTGAATCAGCATCCTTCTGGAAGAGGAGTCAGCTCTGGGAGCTCACAGTCCAGCCAGGACTGCTTGTGGGTCTGCCTGCGCTGAGCTCTGTCTTGGACAGCTTTCAGGGGCCACATGTGGCCAACGTGCCCCAACACCTCCCAGAGGAAGGCTGCTCTGTTGAAGCAATTGTCTGTTTGTTAATCAGGAGATGCAGGCCAGCTCTTTTAGCAATAATTAACATGGTGTACTCAGGTATCCTGGCATGGAGAGATCGTATTTTAACACTCAGCTTCGTTCCATGCTGAAACAAATCTATTATAACCTTTGGCATTTTACTCATTACTGCCTCATTAACCTGCTAATGGACACTTCACAGGACTTATGTCTGTAATTATACAAAAATCAAGGGGAGAATTAAGATTCTGTGGATTTTTGAAATCTATTCCAGTAAGCAGAAGCTTTTTTAGGGAACTAAACTGGGAGGAAAGCCGGATGCTGCTTTATCAGTTTGCTGGTATTTTATAAAGTCAGACTGGGACTGCTACCTTACACATCTGTGTGTCTAAACCTCAGAGTGACTAGAAATTTGGGGTACACAAGAAACGCAAGCTAGAACAGTGGGTTGTCCCCCCTGCAGAATACACAAGGTAAATACAGTGCTGTTTGAGATGTCTACGAGCTCATGTCGCTAGGAAAGTTTTCATGTCCCCAGCTCCATTGTAATTTTTATGCTCCTTAAAAATAAATACATGATGTAGAGAATAAAAGTTGGAGACTGGGGTCATTAATAGGTCAGATAGGATATGATCAAAGTGTCTGTGGCTCCCAACATACATTAACGGTGGAACACACTTTCCATAAAGAGTCCAATAAAATAACTGCACTCCAAACATACCTCCCCTAAAGAAAGAGCTCAAGTTAAAGTCCAAATCCCCTCATCACCCTGTTTTTTTACATCGCGTATTTTTGTAACGTTTTTTTCAAATGTTCCTAACATTATTCTCTGCCTAACAAGGTCCCTAACAACACCCAGCCCACCTTCCTTAAGTAATGTCAGACGCTGTAGCAGGTCTGTGCAGCCGAGGCAACTCTTGCATTTTTGGCAGCTCCCCTGTAGATCCAAGCTCCAGCTCCAGCTTCGTGTGAGGAGGAGGAGGAAAGCAAGGCCAGAGGAACCAGCGTGGCAGATGCTGGGGCTTGATTCCCCCCGGCACTGACTCTCCCCGGTCCTGAGCGGGCACCAAGCCCTCCCCCAGCCCCGGGGATCTGCGCCTTCGCCCGGGGACCACCACGGCGGCCGAGGGGCCCGACTCCCCCGGTGCTATTTGGGAGCCCACCACTAGATGTCCCATGCATTAAACCAGAGGGAAGGAACGTTACATTTGCATCTACAGCCTGACGGTGAGAAAGGTTTGCAAGTTCAGTAAGGCCGGGCTGAGATTTTGAAGCAGGGCCGGAGCGGCTGGCCCCCG
>NW_009730474.1:38827-46393 GCF_000703405.1 Apaloderma vittatum
AGCTGTCCCACAGGCCGGCCTGTGCGCACACTATCGAGCTCATTTTGCAAAGAAACTGCCACAAAGATCCTGCACAGACAAATTTAAAGCCCAGCCTGCAAGGCATGCTGCATTGCATGGCTCCACCCAGAGCCCTCCTGCTGCAAGCCCAGGCCTTGGTTAAGGTGTTCTCCCCTGCTGCAGCCGCACAGAGAGGCACCGCCTGCCCTAGCAGCCAGCTTCTCCCTTCCTTTTCTTTTTAAGGACATCCATTTTTAATAGAAACAGGTGTCACATTTTAAAGGGGGACATAAGGCTCTCAGTATTAGCTTCTAGCAGACTGAAAACAAATTGAAGATAGCTTTTATTATCTGTCAGTCTGTGGGTGTCCTGGGTTACAAAATGAGGCAGCCCAGTAGTTCAGAAATATGAGGTTGGCACCAGCTTCTTCAGATCTCTGCTGGGACCTGAAGGCTTGAGAAATCTTTTCTTACAGCAATGTCCTTTAACATCAACAAACATATGTACTTTTAAAAATGCTGGGGCCAGGGGATGCAGGCAAAGCATTTATCAATAGTTTTTAAAATCCATCCAGAATATGGACATAAAGTCTAAAACGCTGCACTTCTTTCCATGCCTCTGAAGCAGAGTCCCAGAGAGACAGGTGTAGCCACCATAAAGATTGCTTCCTAGAAATACAAGACTGAAAATGGGGACACAAGCAAGTTTTATTTTACACAAACACACACACTAGGGGTGAAAAAAAATAAGAGAATACAGTCACCTAGAGCCAGTTGCCTTTGACTTGTTTTATATGCTGGAAAACCTCTGACAATACATAGCTGGCTGAAAAGAATCACATGAGACAGTAAAAAAAATATGCAGATAGTATTTATGTCTTGCCCTTTAAGCAAAAAAAAAGGAAGGATGAGTTACTGTATGATCATTTATATATTACAGGGCATATGAGACTCACTTGATTAAAAACTAGCTGAAAGAATAAACCTGTTTCAAAACCCCAGCAGATTAGTTTATATAAGGCCAGGGATTAAGGGTATCTCCAATGTCATTTGCCTTTTTTTGGTGTGCTGTGTTATGGCACCCTTGAATATTTCTGCACTAGCCACAGGCAGTGACATCCAGCAGTGAGGGCAAAAATGAGCAACTACAAGCTTTTCTTCCAACTTCTAAACTTACCTGATAAGTAGCTCAAAACATGATTCTCCTCTGTGACAGCCCTGGGGCTCTTGAGTGCTTGTGGGCAAACTGCCACCCAGCCCTTCACCTGTCGAAGCGGGGATAAAACAGCAGCAAAAGGAGACTTTAAAGGTTGTTTGCTGGGGTTTGTTTATTGCAGTTAATTTGATTTACCAATATCCCAAAGGAGACTAAAAAATACAGTTTAAAACCGCAGACCTTCAATACAGCAGCAGAACCAAAACCCTCTGCTAGCAGAGCAGAACACTGGGCTGCTGCAAAGCTGCATAGGGTGGGAAACAAAAAAAAAGTCATTTTTGGTAGGAGGGGTGTGTCAATGACATTGGTGGTTGTGCCATTCCCACCATTGCTGAACAGAAATGTAAACCAAGTGTCTCAGAGCCAGGCAGTTGGTTTGGTCAGGGCCCGCAAACCAGGGGGTTATGCTGCCACCCTGGAAGTCAAAACAGACAAACGGTTTTGGAAAGCAGAGCCTGAGGTAGATGTGGAGAGGAAAGCTGCTTTCTGCTGCTCTTTTGGCTTTGCTGGAGAAAGGAAATGTTGGGTTTGAAAATGCCTTTGAGCAAAAGGAAGAATAGGGAAGAGGGAGCCTAAGGAGCAATCTGGGTGATAGCTACTCATCAGGCACAGCAGCGCCAGCAAAGCCACCGTAAATCACATGGCGAATTAGCGTGTGGGTATGGATGTATTGACGGCTGATGTCCTTTGAGTTAAATAACACAATAAACAGGGATTTGTAATCTTAAACCCCCTCCTACTGTGTTTAATGAATTTTTAGTTCAGGCTGTACATAAATAATCAGGCAAGTCAAACAACATGAATTGCGTTTTATGATGAATAGTAATTAAACCTAAAATACAGACTAAGTCTATAACCTCTTCCAAAAAGTGCAGGAGTACACTTGCTCAGCTTTAATAGTCACATACACCAACAGATGGGAGGCTTATACAAATATTGTCTTTTATTGTAATGTAGAAAACATAAAGCTGTATCAGGAGCAATAATAATTTCTGAAACCTATTGGAAAATAAAATAAATCCCAGATTTGTATTAAGGAATTAATTTTAGCATACATAAAAATTCCAATTAAGTATCTTATATAAAATTAAAAATTATTAGAAAAACATTATCTAAACATGCAAAAAACGGAGCAGAATTTTCTTTTAACTGGGACATGCAGTAATAGTGAAATAACACTGAGTCACATTTGATATTGCTTTTCTGAAAACTTCACAGGGAAAATTTTCTGTGGCTGAGACCTGATACTCTGTAATGCCGGCTTGGGTTTTTTTTCTTTGGGTTGGTTTCTTTTGTGAGCACACTGTTATTTCATATTCTTTTTTTTCATTCCTCTGTTTAGAAAGAAAAAAATGTGAACGAGCGCAGCACTACCTTTGGTAGACTGATCTGTGACACCCCGTAATCTTTTGATACTGCCTTGATTTCTAATTGTGTTTTTCACATTCTTTGCAAAAGAAATATGAAGAAAAAATCAGAAATGTAACCTATATTATTATACTTTAATGTGATGTTCTACTTTTCTGTTTGTAGTTCTTGAAGTTTTTGTCTTACTTCATTAAACATTTAATAAATCACTGCCAGTTTTGTGACAGATTTTAACCATAACACAAACAGCAGGAGGTGTAAACTCAGTTCAGTTCGTATAGGCATATAATATCCGTGTCGACATCATCATCCCCTCAAGGCATATTGGCAAAACGGCCAATGGAAGCTAAGCTTTTTCCGACAAAGCTTCGAAAATAAAGTTTTCTTCTTTTATCTTACTACAAATCAATTGGAGCCCTTACAGCAAAATCCTATAAAATAACTTCAAACACCGCTTCTTAGTCTAAAAATTTGTATTATGGCTAAAACTCTTTGAAGTTTTATGACTGAAGTTTGGAGAAAAATGATTTAAGTGCTATCTGCTAGACATCAGAGTGTCAAAATTTCTCTCAGTTTTCTTGACACATAAACTACTACCTACTGTATGTTTTTTAGGATTTTTTTTCCTTTCTTTTAACCACCTAACCCAGCTTGCTTGATAAAAGTTTCTTAACTGCAGTTCATTCCATTGAATTAATACCCTTTCAAGTTTTGGCTTAAAATAAGTGATTACTTTGTTGGGGTGTTTTTATTATTTTTGGCTCCTCTGACAACACAGGTGGTAAGGGGTGGGCAAAAGAGCCACTTTGCAAGTGTCGTGTTGATTTTTGCATAGAAAAGGAAGCAGATAAAGTGGCCAAACCAGTGCATTTGCAGAACGTGCAGCTGAAGCCATCCATATCCCTGAGTCTGGGGCAAATGTCGGAAGGAGCCCTGTGGTTGTGAGCTGCTTTGCAAAGGGGGTAAAAACTCATCTTGCAGGAAAACCTACAGTGCGAGTGTCTCATAGGACACCCAGAAACACTGACAGTAATTTGGTTTGAAACATGCTGGTGAAGAAGATCCCATCCACATCTGCAACACTGCTGGGCAGGCAATGGTTCAGCATTTTGTGTTGCTATCGAGGTACCTGCAGGTGTGTGGAGGCCAGGAGCAGGATGCCCTCAGCCCTTCCCATCAGGTGGACCCACCGGCAGGAGGTCGGTCCTTCTAAACCAGGCACTTGGCAGTGCCCTGCACTGGGCACACTGGTCTGTGTGCAAACGCCACCATGAAGTGCCAGGTGGAACCACTTCATTTGGTTAAAATGCCCATTAAGTGAAAAAAAAACAGAGGAAGGTCTTTGAAATTGGGGGCACAAAAAGGAAAGCTTGATCTAAGCCACACCTCTTCTATTTACTCTTTTGATTTAATTTAAGAAATAACCATAAAACTATGTCAAAGATATTTGCTGTAGAAGACAAATGGTGTTGAACTGTCAGAGTTGCATCAAAGTGCCGTGTGTCAGAATTCAGTGAGATGGCTTGCATACAAAAATTAAGCAAAGAGCGCGAAATCTTCTGCAGAGAGCAATGGCAAAAAATGTTTAAAAAAAACCCAAACAACAAACTGTGTCATCTTGCATACTGCAGCCTTGCAGGATTTTATTCACCCAAGATGAGTGATTTGTTTTGATGGGCAAGCAAAATATAATAATTTGGGGGAAGAAGGAGAGAAAAGGGAGGGGGGGGTCCATTATCCTCCTCTTGGAAAAGGGTGGGTGAATAGATTTTGTGCCTGAGCTGGTAAATTTGTAGTACAGCTTTGCATGGCTGGAATAATATAATAAACTGACTTAAATATAAATGCCATTTAGGAACTATTCCGTAGTGAACAGCTAAAATGATGGCATTCAACAGAACTGCCACAACAGAGCCTGCTGTTGCTGCTAATTTGCTGAAGTAGATCTGCTGTCTTTACTTCCTCCGCTGCTCCTGCTGCACCTCAAGGCATGCTGAGGGCTCATCCATCATGTGCTGGCTCATAACAAGGCACGATGAGGGATCTCGATTTTAGCGTACAAGAAACTGAAGTGTAGGTCCGAAAGGTCACAGGAAACCATCAACTGTTTAGAACAGGCGAGCTGGAAAAAGATTTTGCTGAGGAAAACATTGTCTGAATACAGTTGGTACATTCCTCCAGAGCAGCTATGGAGGCCACTGTTAGCGATGGTGGAAGCGGAGCTGCGTGCAGGCAGGGTGATCCAGAGCACGCTAAGGACAAAGCCCCGGAAGGCCACATCGTGCTTGATAAGCCTTTAATGCAGAACAATTGCAAATTGCTATTAATGCTCCAATAGAGAACAGAAATATGCAAGATTTTTCCCCTCTGTCGTGTGGCATTAGGTCAAAGGAGTGGATAATAACAGCAATACATTAATCCCGCCAGAGAGCTGCACTAACACATGCTACATGGGCACGTGGGCATGTTTTCAGCACCTACGTGCGCACTGCCGTGACCTAACGTTCAAACAGTTGCTCCCACATCATGCAATGCACACCGTAGAGCAGGTCCTGGGCTCTAGCAGGGAGCTCTGGAAATGTGACTTGCCTTCTCACGATCATTCCACCCAGCCTTTTATGAGCTGGTAGGTAAAGGAAGCCATGGTGGTCTGTGCTGTCAGACGGTACCTGGGTGAGTATTAAACCTCCCAGCAAATAGTTTAACACACTCTTCCTAAACTGTTTCTCCACGATAAACCACAAGGCTGCAATGCAGATGATAAAGCTCCATCTGACAATGCAACCCAGACTTCACACTACCAGTCACGTCGATCAACATCTGAACTAATGTCAGAGTTGTCTCTTACTAATGAGCTGCTGCACTGAGACACAGCCTTGCTATCAGTTAGGTACCTGTAATGAGGTAGCATGAATGGCAAGACCCCTCATCAGACACTTCCTCTCATCTAGCCACAGAGGGGCTTTGTTGTTCACTTATTTCAGCACAGACCAAGAGTTTCTTCCAGGAGGTCTCTACCACCATCACACACAGTTACTCTAGCACCTCATTTACATGTTAACTGCAGCTATTTGGAGAATTTCTACCAGGAATGAATCTTTTTTTTTTTCTTCTAATTGTAGTCCCGGTGCTAGCATCTAAGGCCTGTGGTCCCGGTGCCTGCGTATACGGTGTGCGCAAATTCAAATGAAAGCACCTTGCCATGTCCACAAGTTGGATGCCTCTATGTAATACTCTGCTTCACTTAAATTAGCAGGCTACAAGGCATGTCTGTTCAGCTGTTCATGCTTTGATTTTTAAGCAGCAGCTTCCACACAGAGTTGTATCCTATTTACACAACGCTTAATATCACTGGAGGAACCAGAGGGATCTGCTCCAATTCTATAGCTTTCCATCAATGTAACAAAGCCACAGTAATGATTTCTTTATTTTTTCCTTGCCTGTCATAGCTGCTGAATGCCCTGAACTGAACAGGCCCAGAGATTCCACCCAAATCAGATCTCGGGCAGTTTGTTAAAAAGGTAATATATAGCTGCAGTCATTGAAGAAGCACCGATAAACTGTAGGAGAGAAGTTGATGAGCAGTAAGGAAGGCTCCAGCAGTTGACACAATCTCCCACTCAGCCTCTCCAAAGTATTCTTTTTTAGTTACTAAACTAATAGCAAGGTGGTTTTGTTTCTGTACAGGGGTTAACTCTCAGCATAGACAACCTGGCTATCATTTGTTACTCTTACCAAAAGAGTCATTACAGAAAAGCTGGGCTTGGGTTTGTATTGAAAACTGAGATTGTGACTTGTATCTTTCTCATCTTCCCAAATATTTCAGTCAGGTTTTGTTTATCTTAAACCAACATCTTACATCTCTTACTGGCAGGTCTCAGCATGCAATTATTTATTCACTTCTCATTCTAAGCCACATAAAAAGGGTTATCAGGTTTGTATCTCTAAGACTAATGAGCTGTTGTTTTCAAGGCAATTAACCAACAGCATCACTTCTTAACCAACAGCATCACTTCTTAACCAACAGCATCACTTCTTACCAACCAACAGAGACATTTCTCCATGGGGCAACTCTGACATCCAGAGTTCAACCCCTGCTTGTTTGCTCTGATGGACAAGGCTGCAGGTGATGAGCAATGGGAAGCCATAAATGACCCATCGGGTGGAGCCCCAAAGTGGTGGGTCACGTGGTCTCTGACGTCATTTTTGTGACGTACTGGGGTAGGTAGGTTACCGGCACTCTGCAGAAGCATTTGCAATCGTTATGCCATATGTCCACCCCCTCTCAGGCTGGTTACCGGAGCATGGCAGCTTTTGATGCCACTGCGCTCCACTCCGGCTGCCCATGCGGAGACCCCAGCCAGGACTCTTGAGTGCCCTGTCAGTGCCTGGCTGCTGCAGCAGTCCCGCAGGGTCAGCGGCATCTGGTGCAGGCTGAAACTGCCCCTCAGGCTCCTCTGACCGCAGCCAAGGGACCAATAAAGTAGACTTAAGATCAGGGCAGAGCAAATGATCTTCAATGATGGCTGTACCACTATCCTTGACCAAGACACACAGAAGAAAACCTGATGAGGGTGTAACTCTGCCAGGCTGTGTCCTCTGCAAGGACCCAGCGTCTTTAATTTTCATGGTCAAGCACCTACAGGGAAGTAACCTGGAAGGTGCAGAATTTACCTGTGCCTTTAAAACACATGCTTTTATTTCCTGGACAGCAGAGATTTCTTGCTGTAAAATATTTTTTTTTCTGAAAACACTAATCCTCCACACACATCTCACTGAAATTGTTTCTTATGTTTCCAGGATTAATATTTCATTTGAAGTTTACTTTTCATTATTATAACGGGAGGGTCTTATTTTCTTTTCAAGCTTACCCTTGTCAAAAGGCCATTTTTTTTTGGCACAGTGCACTTTGCAGGGTCCTTGCTGACTCATTTGGCTGTGGGAGGTGAGAGTTGTGGCTCCTGGGAGTGGCAGTCCCACTCC
>NW_009730474.1:46444-47289 GCF_000703405.1 Apaloderma vittatum
TCCCGCTGCTGGTGGCACCACGGGCGATATCCGAGAGAGCTGCCCCTCTCTGGCAGGACTGCCTGCACAGCTTCCCTGCTAGCAGGCATCATGGCCTGGCCACCAGCCAGCCGTCAGCAGAACAGCCACATCTGCATCGCAAGGCAGCAGCTCCAGCACCCCTTTGCCTCGGGAAAAAGCCTAAGGAGCAATATTTTGCATCGCAGAGTACGCATCCCACCAACGCAGGGGACAGGCATGACCCCTCTGCAGTGAGCACAGGCTGGCTCCACGTCGCCGCAGCCCCTCAGGAGGCACCGAGTCAAAGCCACAGCTCCTTCTCCTTGATGCACTTCCTGCTCCAGGTTTTTGCCGGCAGAAGTTTGCATAAGCCTGGACTGCACCTGAAGAGTGATTCTGCTACGTGGTTGCCATTCCCTAACGGTACAGAAAAGCACTGGTGGGAAAGTACAAGGATTCTAAAGGTATTGTAAATAAAATAAATCCACAAGGCTACAGGGAGGTAATGTTCCACCTGAGATTTATACGCAAACTCTGAAATATTAAAAGCACCCTAGCGAAGGCATCGCTAATTAAAAGGATAAAATGTTCATGTGTAGAGAACAAATTATTTAAAACATAAATTATTTCTTACTAGGATAATAGCATCTAATTAAATGTTGAAAGAGCTGGATAGCAGTTTACACTGTAAAATGATCTGTTAAACATGTTCCCATTAACATCAATACAGCTATTGACAAGCAGAGCCAATTTTGTTTTACTTCAAGAGAGCCGACAATAGAAAGTTTTACTACCGCTATCTTATTTTACAAGCATTAATGAACAATTAACCAATACTAGCACTC
>NW_009730474.1:47320-89820 GCF_000703405.1 Apaloderma vittatum
TAATCCTGTAGTAGGATCACTAATCTCCACCACTAGCAGCTAATGATGAAGGTCTCTTAAGCTTTACTTCTTATCTCAGCCAGTTCTTAATACTTGCATAAGTATGCTTTCTGAGCAGGGCGGCCCCCCATTGCTCTGCGACTGGAATACAAAAGACTGGTGAAATTTTTGAAGGGTTTTCTGTTCAATAACACTTCTATACTTATGTTTGCCTTCCTACAACAACAAACACAAGTGATCAGCAGAGGACTAGCAAGGTCACTAAGGGCTCTGTGTTTCCATACTTGTTCTAATACTTATAAGAATGTATTCATGCCCTATTATATATATTCCCTGGCTGCTCAGGCAGAAGCTCTAAACTAAACTAAACTGAAAATGAAATAAAAGGGAAAAAAAATGAAGACTAAAACAGTATTTACTTCAAGAACAAGTTTGCTGTTTGTATCGAACAAAAGGAAGTTGGAAAGTGGCTGCCATTAAAAATACATGCAAGATAAACTGAAATTTTTATAGTACACAATACACATGACATTTTCTAACTTCTCTTTCAAAGTGTTGCTGTGTGTTCTGTACACACGAGATCCGTGTACAGGGATGGCAGGGAAGTCACTATTCTGTTCAGCTTTTCTCGAATAGCTAAGCCAAGCAAGGCAGCAATGTCTTCCCAGCTGGGAAGCTGTGAGCGCAGCAGGTTCCGTTTCAGGAGAACGTCTTCCATAGTCAGGGCAGTCACCCCAGTACTCAAATGGGGTGCAGTTAAAATTGAGACATATGGGCCTTTATCTCTTTCAGGGATATCTTTTGCTTTAAAGAAAAGTGGATGCGTAAGAGTAACACCTTTTCCCTAGTCCATTTTATTTACCACATGCACAATGCTTGAACACAGTGGCCCCAACCGAAGCTCACCTCAGAACAGTTCAGGGGTAGTTTCCTGGCCTCAATGAAAGCCTTGACACAATTGCTCCAACTGGGTCCCAACATCCACTGCAGCTGCTGAGATTGCTGGAGATGGTGAACAACAGGTGAGTAACAAAAGGCTGGCTCCACTCTGGGAGGTGATACAGGCCCAATAAAAGCTCACCCTGACACTGCTTGCATTAAGCTGTGTGCCTCATCCTACCTGGAGATGGAGGTGCCTTCCCAGATTGCAACAGGTTACCAGGAGCTCTGAGTGCAAACATATCTATAAGCTATACCCCCAGAGATGTTTTAGCAATAACCAGCAGTATGAGGGATTGTTGAAGAAACATGCTGTATAAGCAGCTATAAATTGAGAATTAATGTTTTTAATGGAATCAAAAGCTGCCTCCTTGCATCTTCTTGTCCAAGATGTCTTCTAGTCTAAGGGATACAAAGAAGCTGAATTCACCTGGCACCCATGGCTGAGAGATTTCTTGGAAAAAAGACTCCCACTGAGTGTCGCAGACACTAATTGGCCCCAGCAGAGATACAGACTGTTTTTCTGTTGTGTTTGTACAATGCTTATCACAATGCTGACCTTTTCCTTCACCGGAACTCCTCAGCACAAGACAATAGATAGCATTAATTAGAGGGGAAAAATAAAACTAAAACCACAAGAATGCTTGTTCTGTACCTCTGCAGGAATTGTGACTAATCCTTGCGTTTACCACATTGTCTCCTTTTTCTGTGACTGCCCAGCATGGCCCAGGTGGCTGAGGCATTTGGCGGGTGTGCGGGAGGAGAGGAGTGCGTGCTCATGGGGGTGGCTCTCTGGCTGGGACAAGAGGACAGGATGGCCAGCCTTACCTGAAAAATACCACCTAGATGTGTGTGGTGGGAGGCGTGGGGATAAAGGGAAGAGAGGTCCCAGGGTTGTCTGCAGTCTTCATTTGTTGAAGCAAAACTTCTGTTCAAGCTGAGAAGAATTTTTGCCAAAGTGGAACAAACCAAGTTGTCAGAAGCAGGCCTTATCCAATTAAGAGAGTGAAATGATTGCTTATGGACAAATCACCAACCATTAGTGAGAACAGAAGGAAAACTTTGATTTGCTTCACCCAGCCTTTCCATTTTTAAGCTTTTGCTGTTTGGCTTCATATCTGATGTATGGAGATTTCCTTGATGTGACAGTCACCCGCAGTGTGGGTGGATAGCTCATTCCCACTCGCCTCTGCAGGCTTCAAATCTCAGCAATGACGCCAGGTGACAATAGGAGGATCACAAGATGGGGAAGAGGAGGTGGATGGAGCTAATTTCAGCTTGATGCATTATAGACTCCCATTACAATTGTTACATAGGACACAGACTGGCGGGTTTATTTGGATTGCCTGTATATTTGCCCATGAGACTTATCTGTACCCTGACTGCACAGCAACACTTGAGCCACCTTCAGCCAAGCTCAGTTGCACCAGTACCAGAGAGACACAATTCAGTTGTACTCACACTCCACTACATTTCTATGCTAAAAGGGCAATTTGTCCAGGGCAGAGATCTGGAGTAACACAGCCAAACCCATTCTGATACTTGATATAACACCTAGGTCCATGTTTTCCTGCCTTGCACAACATATTGTCAACGTACCAGGGAAGATGTTTGGAGAGGAAGAAGAAATCCAGTCCTGGAACATCTCCCTCTCACAAACTCTCTTTTGCAAATAGCTGCCAGGAGTCCAGGGATACTTTCCTGGAAAAGTCACACAAATGTCAACAGCTTGAAAGAAAAAAAGAGAAGGATTGACAGGAAAAGAAAAATCTGATGTTGTGAAGCATATTCCAGGGAGCGGACAGAGGGTGGCCTGTTTGTCATTACTCTGCACCTCCGGCTCATCTGCACAGCTCTTCACCACAGGGCTGCTGGGAGTGGCTGGAACAGCAGTACAGCGATGGGCTGCTGCAGTAGATGAGCATAAGCACAGACTGGTCAAATGGCTTCCTGGATCAAACACAGAAACTAGTAACGCTTTTCCTTCAACTGCTCTCAAAATGCTCATTTACTTCCATTTAATATTTGTGTTTTCCTAAAGGGATGGCATTTTTACTCATACCTGCTGTACAAAGAAAATGTCAGTGTTTAGTGCATTGTTTCCATTTTTTTGATATGATAAAGGAGAAGATAGAAGCTAATTAACAACACTGTTTCCAAGATAGCAAAAGAGCTCGTATGTGATGATAGTGCTTTGAATTAATCAGGAAGAGCCCAAAACTTTGGTTCAATATTTCCACTTTGTAGATATTGGATATTCTTCCCCACCCCCACCCAGCTCACATATTCATTACCCAAATTGCCTATCTTCAAAGTGATAATATAGTGTGGTACAACATGCCCCGACAGGACACAAATTGACTCTGTGCCTAGATACTACACAGACAGTGTAAAGCAAATATCTCACTCTATTATCTGTTGTCTCTATGAATCAACAGATTACATGGTTCACTGGGTAGCTGAATAACTTTTACACAGTTTGCTCATATCTATTTACACATATTCTACAAAAAATACATTAACACCAAAGAAGAAATGTAAAAAAAAAGCATACCTCCAGAATCCAGATAAATTACACATGTGAAAAAACCCACAATAAACAGTTATGCTTAAATTTCATATACAGTATCTGTAGATCTGAAAGGAGAATCTTGTCTAGTGACATAAATCTGAGAGAAATAGTCCTGTGGAAGGCCCTAAAAACCTTAAAAAGAACTTTTAATTTGTGACAAGTTATGTTTGCATCTGAGATTATGCACCACTTTCTAAAGAGCCTTTAGTGTTCCACAGAATAGGGCTGTAACCACAGAGGGTGCTTCACAGATAATCGTGTAGATGCACCTCCGCCCGTCTCTAAGCTATGGCTAATGGGGGCACCGCAACGCCTGCCTTCCCTCGTGTAGATGGACCTCCGCCCGTCTCTAAGCTATGGCTACTGGGAGCACCGCATCTCCTGCCTTCACCATCATTCCTGGCTGCAACACACTATTGCACCATTTTTTGGAAGAGAAAGCAGCATTCCATCCCCTCGCTTTTTGTACCTGGTGTAACAATGCAGTGAGCAGAGCAGTGTGTCCCATGTCACCCATGAAGGAAACAAAGCAGCAGCCAGCTGGCTAACCCACGATTTACATGCGGCTTTCAAACGGTGTATGGGTACGATGCTGTCTGGATAACTTGTTCTGATTTGTCAGCTCCTTCCAATGCCACACTCAAGAAACAACAATGAAAGCTGTCTAAGAGAGGAACAGAAGATATCTATGCCTTGCAGTGCTGCACCTTCAAAATACGGAATGTTCAAATACACCCTCCACACATGCACACACGCTTTATATATGTACACACACACATACATACGCTCTCTCACACACAGAGTAGCCTTCCCAAGCAAGTTTCTCTATCCAGTATCTTCAGCAATTCTCCACGTTCTTCGCCACTCAGCTCTGTAACACACTGGTGCAAGTGTTTGCACTGGTGCGTTCGTTACAAGCTGGCCTCCCTTTTCTCTATTGCCCACATTCAACTCTTTTCCCTCCCAAATTCCATTTAAACCTATTCCCTGATTAGGTCAGACCTTCAGTTTTACCCTGTCTCACCCCAGAGAGCGACTTCTCCAGGCAGTCACTGGCAGTCCTCAGACAGTGGCATTAGCAGCTACTGCTTTCGGCTCTTGCCCTGCTGCCTGTCTCCTGTGTCCCTGGCACACCTTCTTTCCAGCAGTGGAAGCAGCTCTCTTCAACGGAGATGAAGGCAGTGAGAGCTTTGGTCCACCTAAACGTCAAGTGCTTCTTTCCTTTTATAAAAGGCAATCTTGTCTTTAATTTCTGGGCCAGTTATTTCAAATCTAGTACTACAATGAAGCAAAACGTATTGTACCATGTGGAAATTAAATGGTAGTATCACAAACCTGCAGCTATTCATCCAATTACACTAAGCAGAATGGCAACAGTAATCTATTTTAAGATTAAAACTAAACAGAGGGATGCATTTAACTACATTTAGTAGCATGCAGTACCTGTTTGCAGGTATGAAATAAATAGTTGTGAAAGAAAGGCTTTTCAGTGCTAATTAAGTGGCATCTGAACAATCAAAAACTGCTGGATATTGGATTTTTAAGAGAGTGTGGGGTGAGGGGGATTTCTGGTGCTCTGATTGGTTAGTAGTATTAAATGTGAAAAGGACGATTTGTTAAAACTGGTAGGTTTTCCTCTGTAAACTACACCTACTACTCTGGGCAACAAATCCTACATGCTTTTGGTAATGGAAGGTGCTGTTGTAACAGCCTTTTGTGCATCCTGATTGAAAATTCAGCTACATAACCCTCACTGAACTGTTTATCTTATGTACTTATTTAACTAACATTCAAACTGACAAGTCTCCTATTTCTGGGCTTTCTTTTTATACTTTAATGTATGCCTTATCAGATGAAGCTCAGATACTACCAAACTTTGCATGTTTTTGATTTTGCACATAAACTGAAGGGCAGAATTCCAGTCTATGTCCTCAGTCATTCAATTTTTCAAGATCTTTGAACAAGACTTCAAACCCTGCAAAAATACAACCCAAATACAGACTTGCTTCTCTGTCTGTACAAATACGTGAAAGAAACTGGTATGTCAAATTTCAGTGTAGGCAAGCCTAATTGAAGCGTTAACTACATTCGAAACAAGAGGCAGGCAGCACTACCAAACTGCTTTATTCAAGGGCAGAAAGACATTCAGGAATAGAGCTGCTCAAATTATTCATTACAAATAAATTATCCAATTAATTTAGGCAATTTTTCTGATCATTAATAATTCACAAGCTTCTCCTGATGGTGGTGGATGCGTGCATCAGCCCTGATCCTGACAACATTTAGACACATGTTTAGCTTTTCATATTCCCCATAATCCCATTGAACTCTATGATTTTTCTCTGTGTGCTGCAGGTGAGCCTGTGGAGAATTTGTGAACAGCTCGTTTCCCTGGATAGGTTTTTAAGGAGTAATCATTTGCTTGAGTCATGCAATATTGTATCTGCACCTAATTGGATGAATGACAGTTCTATAAGAGAAGACCGAATGCTGACTAGCAAAAGATGAATGTTTTTGTTCAAGTCCTTTTCTTTTTTCACACAGAGGTTTTATTTAAGTAAAGCAGCAGTTTCACAAACATTTGTGTGAACAAAACCAAATACTGACATGAATATTCATAACAGTGAATAAAGCAGGGCATATGTTACATGAATACAGACCATGGGAATGAAGGGTTCTGGCCATAAGTACCTTATGAAGAATAACATTCCCAGGAGAAAGTGGAAGTGCACACGCTGTGTATTGGAAAACGCTATGGACTGCATTTTTAAAAATGGAAAGCAATCCAAGAAGCCTGTGGTGCATTTTGGCTTCCTGGCCTACGTATATATTTTAAATTTTGCCACCCTAAATGCCCAGCGGGTTCTTGTGCTACCTCTGCACGGAAGCCCTTGCACTGGCTTGTTCTGAGGCAATCAAGAGAGCTGTGAGCTGTCTACTTCCTGTCATGCCTATATGTTCTCTCCACAAATCTTCACTCCTGTTCCAATGCACTTGCGGGAAGCTTGAATGATTCTAATTTCTTGTCCCTTAAGGCTATCATACTATGAAGTACTTCTGAAAGAGTAAAATAATTATTAGTTAGCCGATTTATCATGAGCTTTCTCATGTGCTGGTTCCGTTTCACCAGAGGTCCACTCTTTTTGTACCTTGGTTAACACTCTTTCAGATATAATCAAATATTGCTGCAAGTCCCCTGTAAATAAGATGTAATTAAATGTAACAATTCTCACTGATGGCTTAAACAATTATGCAAATCCAGAGCTGTGCTGACAGCTAGGTATAATGCTTTGCAAACTTTCAATTACCTACTGTCCACCAACTGCTGTCTCACTCAAATCAGCACAAATTGCAGATCACTTAGGTTCTTTTCAGAGAGACCCAGTCAGACGTAGTATGATCCCAGAGTCTGACATAACAAAATTTGATAGCTAAAACACAAAGGGAAGCTGGCTTATTTTTGTATCTGATATCTGACAACAGCTTGCATATAGTGAGTATTTGATTCAATTTTGTGTGTCAGATGGCAGTGGAGCAGACAATAAGATGTCCACAGTATTTATGAACAGGCAAACACCACAGTTCACTGATGAGGCAAAATAATTTTAGGTAGCACTGAACCTGTCTGCTTGCATTAGGTTGGGGCAGATTTCTAGACTGGATAGAAAAGCTGCAATTTTATTTCTTTTTCCCATTTACAAAAGGCTGATAACGACTCTAACTGCTAGCACAGAACTTAGAATGACTCTGGCCACTAAGACATTTTGTCACCCTCTCACCTAAGTGTTCTTTTAACAGAGCTGCTTTCATCTGCACTGAGGACAACACAGGCATCTGCTGGGCTGTTTCAATCGTATTCATGCCCTGACCACATAACACAGGAAAAGAAATGTTGCCCCTAAGGTCATTACGGAGGATAAACCTAATGGATTTTCAAGTCAAATGGCTCTGGACTGTGCCAGGAAGGTTCTAACTCATGCTGCATGGCAAGTATCCTCAGATACCAGCACATTCAGCCTTTCTCTCAAACAAAGTGCATTGTTTTCAGTCATTGCTCCACTGGGCACCACTTAAGAAGAATATTAACATGATTTCTTCTCTATTATTAGGAGAAGTTTTTCCTCTAGAACTTTCTTCAGCCTGCCAGAAGGAACTACCACAGGCCATGCTGTTACAGCCATGCTGCCAACACCCCACTATTGCAGTACCTGCATTTGCGGACAGCCTCAGATGCTTCCTTCAGTTGCACAGAGGTAAGTATTTCCAGGAGGGCCAGGAAGAGATTTACACATCAAGACCTGTGGTGAGTGTGATGCTCTCATCACATCAGTGCTCTTGCATCAATGCCAAATCCAAATATAAAGGAGCAACGCTACACTGACAGATGCTTTCCTTGACTGAGAGCAGTAGGTTTAGAGTTACTAATTCGGGGAGTTGGACAATACTGGTCTGACAGTACAAAACTCTCTACATCCACATCGTTTTGAGGAATGAAGAGTTTGGGAAGCCAAACGTCACTGTGAAACCACTAATATGGTGACAAAGGTATGCAGCACCCAAAGCCTTTAAGTTGGTGGGCATAGCTTGGGAAAAGCTCATAGCTCCACGTCTGCCTCAGCGCCCTGCAGCCCTTGCCAGGGGAGGAGCTGCCCTGCTTGGGGATCTGCAAAGATGAGCAGTGATGCTTTCCCTGCTCACCATGGAAATTCTGGCCCCAGGTTGGTAAAGGCACCTTGTCCTCCATTGCCCCAGGCTGCCCAGCACAAACAGGGCAGGGGAAAGACACTGACCCTCTGTTAAAGAGGAGGGGCTGTGGGGAGTCCCTGGCATCAGGCCTGGCTGCAGCTGCTCCTGACGGGGCAGCAGGGTACATCACCGCCCCAAAACCTGCTCCTACCCTGGCACTGCAGCCAGCACCTGCTGCCCCCACTGGTGCCGTTGCTCGGGGACTCTTTGCTAGTAGCCTGCCTCCTGCTTGAGTGATATTTCAATCAAACAGCGGCTTTTCTTGAGGAAAAGGAGGGGGAGAAGAAAGAAAATAATCAACTATTCCCTCTCAGGAAGTTTCACAGTGATCTTGTGAATTATTATTTTGAATCTGACCGTATTCAGAGACATATTTCCCTCCAGAATTGCCAGCTGGCCCCAAATTCTCTGCCCTGACTGCACTCAGAAGTCTTCATCCTAATCTTGAACTATTCATCCCAACACTTCTGCTGCCATCAATAGATTTAAGATGTTTTTAATGCCTTCCTTGAACTTGCCTTGTCTCCTGTCAGCCAGCCAGAAGTGGGTTTTATCAGGAATAAGATTCAAAGAGCCTGCCCTGCAGCAATCCCATCGTGCACTTCTTTGTCAGAATCCTAATGACGATTTATATATACTTAAGAGACTATCTCCAGCTGTAAAACTGAAAAGCTTCTGGGGGTCTATACAGTTCCCTGACCTCAGACCTATTTTTATATTTTGATCTTGGGGATAGTGCCGCCCAACACTCCAAATCCTCCAGTTATCCCTGCAGTAAGAAAGCACTAGCTTAACCAGTAGTAGCAAGACTTAAAACAGGGCACTCAGGATCAAAGTGGCTAACAAACTTGAGTATTAGCCACTGCGTCAGCCCTAGAGATAGTCCCGTTAAACCATAGCACAACTACGGTTAAGCCTCCATGCTAAGACTAAACATTGCGCTCCCGAGAGCGCATCTAAAGAGCCATTTTCGCCAAGGTCCGTATGACAGCATGCTCAATTTACCATGCTAAACTGGCATCCGCTGCAGATGCCTTCCTCCCAAGCAGAGAGGAATTATACAATTATGTTGCTTATAGGCTCCATGGAGCTATTTTTAGGATCTTTCCTGCGTTATTTGCTCTTACTTTCATCTCAAACAATTAAAGAAGAGATTTTGCCCTATTGATTCAGAAGAAATAAGGAAATACGGAGAGTGCAAGAGCACTGATGAGTCTGGATTAAGAAAAAACATAGCCAGGATCAGGTTCTGTCAATGAACTGACACTTCATTTTCCTTCCATTGTCTGATTACCAGAAGAGCAGTATACTAGCAACAAGGATGATCACATGAAGGCGGGAAAACACAACTGTCAGGCTTCAAGGACAAAGCCTATTCTTACATTGCCATTCCTTAAATCCAGACATTAGAGCAAAAGGAATGAGAAAAAAGCAGCTCACTCATGGATAGCTTACTGAGGATACTGCAAAAGATTATGCTAATCTTCACTTCATTGTCCTCTGCAAAATGTTTTCATACCATGCCTTTTATCTGTGGAAGGGATGCACAACCTCTCAACTCTGTGACAGCGAGCACTTTCTGTGTGGTTTCTGCGTAATTAACACCAGCACTAGACCTTTTCATTTTTGCTACTCAAGCTTATGGCCTTTTAAGGGTACCCACAGGGGAGCATCCCTCACCCCTTTGCTTGTGGCCTAAGTGATAGTCCCAGCTTATCCTTAGCTACATATGCCATCTGTTAATAGCAGAAGGATCAAAAACTTTTGGCCAGCCTGCATTTTTCAAAGAATGGGGGCAGACAGCATAAACAACACATTAGACAATATTTCTAAGAGTTTTAATTCTGAGTTGGGGCCTAAAGACTTTCAGTTTTATTTAAACTGCCATTGCATTATT
The DNA here is from genome assembly GCF_000703405.1 of Apaloderma vittatum. Lineage (NCBI taxonomy): Eukaryota > Metazoa > Chordata > Aves > Trogoniformes > Trogonidae > Apaloderma > Apaloderma vittatum. The sequence continues at coordinate 57,475 of NW_009730474.1, forward strand.
GCCAAGATTATGTTCACATGCACGGTCATCTTAGGAGGTGGCTTGAATTAGATAAAAGTCAGCATTTAAGATTAAATCTAACAGAGTCTGATTTTATGAAGGCAGCGTGACATGTTGGATACCCCTATTTTCTGACAATCTGCATGCAACAAACACTGAAGATGCAATTTTGCCCTAAAGTGATCACCTCGCTTTTTAAGAGTAAAATCAGATGCTTGAGAGTGTATTTGATACCAGTGATAGCAGGAATTGCATCCCAATAGTGACACAGGAATTGACTCTGAGCAACAAAGACCCAGTCTGACACTTGCAATCAGACACCTCTCTTATCTCCAGAAACCCTGGAATACTTAAAAAGTGAAAGAAACAACTTATTGTGGTGCTTGAGCGTTAACACTTGCTTTCACCAGCTTTCCTGCATGCCTATTTTATCTAATTAATTTTTCAGTTCTTTTCTTGCCAGATACATTATTTCCCCAATCCATTTTCCCACCAGGCCTTATCATGCCGGTGCCCTGGCCCCCTGGCGCATACATGCCACATTTCTTGTGAAGGGTGAAAACACACAAGTGTATTTCACACGTGGTTTTGAGGCTCACCGCCAGCTTTGCCTTCCGCTTGGGAGCGGGGGCTAGCACAGCAGCAGCCTGCTTGACGGCACAGCAGGCACATCTAGCAGCAGGGCAATGACCTGAGAGGCTTTGGCCTGTCCGTGTAATTCCCAGACCCACTGAAGCTCCAGTAGCTCATCTTCGTCTCCTGCCCTTCTGAGGTAGTGGGAAGGCTACCAGCCACCCAATGAATCAAACAACAGTGATATTTTGGTGGTGTTCATGAGATTACAACTTAAGCTGCCCTGGAAGTAGACCATCCTGTAGAGAGTGTCCAGACCTCTGCACCACCTTTCTGGGCATGATTTGGGATAGATGGAGCTAAACTCCTTTACATCTGTCCAGAAACACCAGATGTGGTTGTGTGGTGGGGATGAGCTAAAAGCACAGCTTTCCTTTCCATTTCCATGTGCATCGACACACACTCTCCCCTTCCCAAGAAAGACAAATGCGCCTTGAGAGAGTTTGGCAACATGACAGACGGTAACTACCACTGTGGCTTATTATAGTGCTGCCAATGTCTCAGATGTGCATTAAACTCATACACTGACAGGAAGTCTCAAGGAAATGTTGTTCTACATTGTTCTGCACGGGCATAATCCCTTTTTCAAAAAAAAAAAACACAAAACCCCACACCCAAAGACGAAGATTTAAAACCCTATCTGTCAGTATGTCCTGCACTGAAGGGAAAATACTATGAAGAAACTCTGTGTTCCTGATCTGAAGTAACACTGTATTCCTAAATCTGAAACCAACCTGCTCATTGCTGCAGGTGAAGAACTCAAAAGCCTCATGACTCCAGCCAGTTCTCCTCCAAACAGCCTGAAGTTTCTATCTATTCTATCTACTATACAGAGAAACAGTCTTTAAAATAAAATAGAGACTTTTTTTTAAACTTAGAGGTGGGAATAAATTAGTTAAATTCATACAACTTTAGTGTTCTCAACTAATGTACACAGCTTTTTTTTAAAAAAGAAATACTATTCTTTGAACAGTTAAGACCTCCTATGTTCTCAAGACCCATCAAAACCAATGCAAATTCTATGGAGAAGTATCTATGCAGAGTACAGGCAGTTCATATGATGTTTGTGTCTACCTTTTTCTCCGGAAACCTGAGCTGAAACCCAGCATTAGGTGGCCAATGAACATAAATGTGCTAATTCTTCGCAATCCCTGTCCATGCCTGAAAAATCAAGTCATAATTTTCCATTATACTTTTTTTTTTTGCCTAGGGATGCTGCCAAAAAAAGAATCTTTAGGCAACTGGGCTTAGGCTGCCAGGATAAAACAAAGTGAAGACGTTTCCCAGCATCCAGCCACACTTTGTCAGGCTCAAGACGAGAGCCCTGCGAGCCTTCATTTTCACAGACCCTGCCAATAGCATCTCATTTTACAATGAAATTTAGGGAAAAGGAACTGCACCAAGAACCGTTACCACAGACTCAACTGCAATGAAGTGGTTGCAGAGGAAAGTGGGAAAACAAATATCTTTTTAATGTTTTGAAGCTGCTGCACAAAAAAGAGTTCATGATCTGGAAAGTAGAACTGGAAACTGCTTTTGCTTCCTCTGTAAACACAAATCACTAAGGTTGCTATCGTAAAAGTAGTCATAGTGTCCTACAGAGATAATTCCAGCACAGATTTTGGCTGGGGAATTCAAGCAGAATACATATAATTTGTGATGAAAATTGAACAACAGACTGTCAATGCAGTGTCCAAACCATTAAACAGACTTGAACAACCATATAAAATTAAAGGAGTGGAAAAGCCGTGATAAATTTTCACTCTTTCTTCTAAAAGGGAAATATCAGTGTATGCAAAAAAAACCACAACCCATCCATCAGACAGGATCTCTTTTTCTGGTTATCACTCATCTCCGCTAACGTATATGGAGCTACTCTGAGTCTGCAGTTCAAGTGAGACAAACACATTTCTGCTTGAACTCTGAAGGCCAGATTTTCAGTTCGTATAAAAAGGAACTACTTAAGATCGCCCATTTCATGTAGATAATTTTAAACAATCTTAATAGGATCATTTATGTGCAAATATAAAAATATAACATTTTCTTGTTGCCAACATTCACAGAAGGTGTACAATTTAATTCTTGTAAACTGTCTGAAACTTCAAAGAAAGGCAATTTGCTTTCCTACCTTCAGCCAGGATCCCAGTACAGTGACATTCCAAACAAAACTAAAGAGGCCTGTGCTTATAGGAGGAAAGCCTTCATTAGATTCAAACCAATAAGGTCAAAACCTCTGGCTCCCTGCCCTTAACTCTGGTCTTTCAGAAATTTCCAAAATTTTCCCATGATCTGGGGGGAAAAAAAAAAAAAAAAAAAAAAAAGAGATAAATTTGCTAGCATCTCTTTAAATGGGCTGCTCTCAGTAGCTGTTCTGTTAAATCTCATTTTAAGTAGAGATAGAAAGCCTCACCAGCAAGTCAGATTTTATGTAATAAATGCACAAATAATCTAGTTTGAGTTTTGTAAAATTGGCAGTCCACCTAATAGTGACAGTCCCTGCAAGTGCTAAGAGTCACTAGTTTCTGTCTTCAGCGATGCAATTTTGTAGAATTACATTACACTAGATCTCATACACCTCTGCAAAACAGCATTGCTGTGAAAACACCACTTACTGCCTACCTAGAGTTTTACTTGCTATAAGCTGTTTAGACCACATGAAACCTGCAATACACTGTTAGATCTTTACAAATTTCATGAAATCTTTTTCGGATATCCAAAAAATCCTGAACTGCTTGAATCTTTTGTCTCCCAGCACTGGGGACTGACCCATAATCTCTTTCCCAGCCAGTATACCAAATCTGTAGCCAACCTTGTCACTGACTCCAACAGCTGCTTAAATTCACCAGAGGGGATAGCAGCAATCCTACTTCTAAAAGAACACCACAAGGCTTACGTTCATGATGCCTTGAGGAGACACTGAAAGGAAGGTCAAAGGTGAAGAAAAGATAAAGTGCAGTACAAGAAGATCAGTAAAGTTGAATCTTCTTGATGAAAAACTCATGTCTGTTTCTTCATGATGCAAACAACATAACTTCATTTCAAAAAGCCTCTGGTTTTTGTTGATTTTTTTCTCTCCTCTTTTGGTTTGGAGTATTTTGAAGTTTATTGAAGGCTTTTTTGTTCTTTTTTTTTTAGGTCAGAGCTCTGTGCATCTAAAAGCCTTATTCAGTTGTTCTTGTCACGAGTACTTTGTCTTACACAGGCTGCATTACTCTTGTAAACAGAGGCAGCATCAAAGTGAAAGCAGATAGAGTCACATCAGTGGATTAAGGCCTTCTGCATGATAAAGTAGCTACCTAGGGTGGGATAAACTTAATATGTGAAAGAATGTTATTGAGGAGGAATAAAGTGCCAAAACTCTGTCATTCTCTTCGTAATGTCCTAATCTAATGCCTGACACCAAGGCCTTAGGCCAGTGTTAGTGTTAATCAATGAAATACCCATCTGTGTTCCCTATCCTTATCGCTATTTAAAACTAGCCTAAACTCAATTATTTTCTCTTAGAGACCAAGATGGGATATTAAGTTGAGTGAAAGGGATTGTGTCCCACAAAGAAATCCCAGTGTTAAAATGCAGAGGTGTCAACATTGCTAACTAAATTTCAGTTAAACAGAGATTAAATGCTAGCTCTTTGGACATGAAACACTGCATAGATTAAATCTGGTTAAAAATCCTTATTTAGAGAGTGGCTAAAAACTGTTAAGCAGTTTAATCAACTTATAATGTAAATTTTGTTCCCTCGTATGCATTATTTATCCCCTGCAATAACCATCGTACAATAAATGTTTGAAGAGCACACTCGGATAAAGCAATAGGAAAGCACAGCCTCTTGCTGTTAGCCAAAGCTGTGAATGATACAGACATTGCCAGATACATAATGGTTATCTGAGGAGTCTGCAATTTATCCCACGAGTGAACTGCAAATCTCATAATTCAAGACTGCCGTAGTCACGAATGAGTTATGGCGGTGTTTTTCACAGGTGGGATTAATCTCACATCCCAGCGATGCTCATTATTGTATTTTTAGTTTGTATCACCAAGACATAAAATATTATCTTTTTTTTTCATTAAATTTTCAAACTTGTTTGGCTTGTCTTTCTGGGTTTTTTTTAATTATAATTCTGTGAAGAAAGGAAGATTCTGCAGAAGTACATGGGTATTAGGGCACTTCCAAGTGGATATACTGAAAAGAGATAAATAAACATCCAAATTAACAGGAAATAAATACTTTCAGCTGCTTTGTAATGAGCACTTCCTGGTGTTAATTTCTGAATAGTCTCTGTGCCGAACTCACCATGTACATTTCTCTAGAATTTTCTGTTTCCTCTTTTAATTGTAAATTAATTGGGAGTGATGATCTAGCATAAGCACTTTTTTTTTTCCTGGCAAATCTTTAAAGGTTGATGTCAAAAACTAACATAAATGAACAGCAAAAATATTTTATTCTAAATGAAGTGTGCATTCTCTCAGGTATACATACATCCAAAAGATACTGAAGTTACCAAAATCAGACAAGCATTTCTAATATGGCTATCATGGCTGTACCAAAGGAAAAACAAATAAACATCTCTTTGGCTCACTTTCTTTGCTACTAATTCACCAAGTACAAACATCCTCGTGGTATTAGTCTTCTTCTTAGGCATCCCACTCATTAATTTTTGGTTCTGTACGCCTTTTTGTTTCTCTTTGAACTACCACCACGATTTTCTTGATTGCATCTTTGTTTAGCATCTCAAGCAAATTGACTGAAGAGAGAGTCATAACATTTTCTTAATGCTGGTAAGCACAGGATGCCAAAAGTGGTTTCAGTGCTATGAATGGGTGGTTTTTTTCTTCTCAGTGAGAAGTATGGTCATAAATGCAGTGTTTTCTGACCGTGGGGTCCCCACTCTCTCTCTCTAGCAGAAGCTACACTTAATACACACTTTCTCATTGCCAAGCAGGATGTACATTTTCTCATTTGCAGAGTAGCCACTACTTTTTTAGGCTTTAAAACTTTTTCATTTGAGAAGTAACATATCTTTGTCTTGGTTACTTGGAACCCTAGACATGTGAGCTGGTTTTATGTGGTACACAGTTATGGGGGAAAAAGCAAAACATGATTGTGTGAGGAGTTTGGGTTGGTTTCTGTTTGGAGTGCGTTTTTTTCCAAGAGGGAGGGATACTAGATTTCAAATTATAAGCAGTTGTGAAACTTTGGTTTACACAGTGCAGAAAATGTAAGTAGTTCGTCGGTCATTTAGATATTTCTCAAGGTGACAATTGGAAAAGTTCATAAAAAAGCATTGTCTGAAGCCTGAAAAAGTAATTTTGTCAAGATTTACGGGCAGTATTAAAGACTTGAGGAACTGAGGGATTCAAGAACCTGCTTCTAACATAGCTGAGCGAGCTTTGGCATGTACTTTAGAAAGCACCATATCTTCTTGGGTTAGCAGAAATTGTTAATGATAATACAGAACAGAAGGTTGGTGCAAGGGCCTCTCTTAAAAAAAAATTATGCTTTTTAGATCCATTCTCCTCTCCAAGGTCTCAGCATTATTTTGACTGAATAAAATTGTTCCTAGAGGGTAGCATTACAAAGGCTGAGTCTACCCTATTTTGATGATTCCCAAATTTAAAGAGAGGCACACATCACAATAAATAAAAAGGCACTGCTAGTAGCAGGCATTTAGAAGTCCCATACTGGTGAAAATTTGAAGCTAGCTGTATACTGTTCTCATCACAAATCAACCTTTCATGTTCACAGTGACAAACACTAAAAGAATGTGCTGGTGTAAAATTCTTAGTACTTATTTACTTTTTTTTTTCCCCTCCAAATTTAGGGGTACTTGAGTGGCTTTAGGTGAGTTTAGGGTTACACTGGTGGCTAGGGATGGGTGTCTGAGAAGGTCATTGAAAATCTTGCATTTACGAACTAAGGCAACATTTCACTACATGCTTCACTCTGCATGCTGGCATTAGAGGGCATTGTGTTGTTATGGCTCCCATCTCATGAGACAGACATAAAACCAGAGAGTCATCCACACATATATAAATAAAAGTCCAAATTCCCTGCCACGAGTTGCATCAGTTGTATTAATACTGCAGCTCTAATTCATTCCTCCCATTGGAATCCCCCTGCTGTTTTTACCAGTAGTTTACTTTCTGCCTGTAATTGCTGAATACTATGTCTATGCATGACAAATACATGCTGCACTGCAGAAGTGGCTGCAATTCAGTGTCAATTAAATGATTCCCTGCTTAAGCAGTATGCAAAAAGTATGGCCAACCACTTGAAATCCTTGTAGGAAACATTGCGAGCTTTGAGATGCTGGTGGTGGAAGGGCCTCAGGCTAAGCGCTGAATGTTCACAAGAAGCACTTGGTACAACATGGTGTTTTCTTTCTTTTAATTTTTCAGAGGTAAGGGGTCTTAGAAAAAAAATGAGGCAGTGGCACAGATTGCCTTGGAGCACATCACACAAAAGAAGAATCTAAATCCAAATCGGCAATACACCTGCAGGAAATTAGCTTCCTGTTTTACTGATGCAGAACTGAGGCAGACAGAGCCAAGGAAAGGGTCCCCTACTCACTGTGCACCCCTGCGCTGTTTCAGCCATAGGCTGCTCCCCCAAAGCCATGCTGGTGCAGAACACCGCTGTCCCACTTCCATTAAGGGGCCATAAGCTACAAGACACCCAATCTCATGCAAAGGACACAACCTAATGCAATTCCAATATAAATTATGTATGAACATTGTAGCACAAGACAGTTGGAAGGCACGTTGTGTAATTCAGCAATTCAATCACGTTTGTTGTTAGTGTACAGTACTGTACACTGTAGCTGGAGAGGGGAACTGTCTCAGAGTCAAGTGGATCAAAGACTGTCTACGAGAGCCAACTAAAAAAGGCTATTGTACTTAGTTGACTGAAGTGGAGAATGAAGTGCTCTCCCTCAATTAAGGAAAGTGTGGTGGAGCTGATTAACCTGCTTGTTACCTTGGTAACCTGAGATTTAGATTGTGAACGAATACATAAGGCTGTGGATAACCTTTTATCAGACCAGAGTCTGATGAACAGTTTGAGTGAGTGAACTACAGGGCTGAGAGGTACTGGCGCTTGATCTGTTTATGAGACAACACTCTTAATTTGGAAGAGGTAGTCAGTGCTACTATATTCAGTAAGTCACCAATGAATAGCAGGACAGGCATCTGCTGTGCTGCAGCTGCCTTGCAGGCTGTGCACACAGTCCTCAACAATCAAAATCCTTCATTGGTGCAACTCCCCTGAGCCACCACAAAAGCTACCTGGCTTTGGGTTGGGCTGAGCTCTCGCAGCATCCCCTGAAACCACCAGAGCTCCTGCACGTGAAGTGCCCACACTGAACCTTGTGCACCTGGTCTCTCTCCTCACTTCATGCTTTGTCTTTTCTGCATCTCAGACTAATGGATAAGACTTCATATTTATTAACAGTAAGCATCTTTCACCAGCTCTCCACCCCTTTCTAGAAAAGGCCTGAGGCTACATTCTCCCCTCAGTTACACCTGTCCAATCCCATTGACTTCAGTGAGATTGAACAGGTGTAAGCAAGGAGAAAATTTGGCCCCCTGTTGTCCCTGAATTGCATTATCTGCATTCACTACTGCCTTGAGTTTGTGTCACTGGCAAGTATAATTAATTTATAGTTTGTCTTACTCTCTTAGTTGTTTAATAAATAGATGAAAACAGAAGACTCCTGTGGGACTTACTCTAGTTACCTGTAATAGAAACTCCCCTACTGATACAGCTTCTTCAGGAATATCCTTCATACTTCCTCTTCTTTTTATCAATTCTTTATGAATTTTCATTATCTTCTCCAGATTTTGCAGTTCTGCAGAATCACATTTCTTATGAGTCATGATGTGATCTCTTGGGAAAAAAAATGGTGACACCACTAGCTGGTGAAAATGGATATGATCTTAAACTGAAAATATCTTCCACTTAACTTTTTTCCAACACCAGTGTCTGCACTTTGCATGAGGAAGACCATCAACTAGCAATTAGTTACAATAAATCACATTGCCTTAAAGACTGCTGCCTGAATTAAATCAAAGACAAAATGAAGGAGTCCTCAGGGAAGACAATTGACTCTAAGAGATTTAAGTAGTTTTATGAGCCTGAACTGAAGCTTTCTGAATAGCAGCTACTGCTCTGTATGCTACCTTAGAAAATTGGGGCCACCTGATGAACTTCCAAATGTCCCCACGCTACATCTATTCTTTATTAAACTAGAAACATGTCAAACTGTTGCTTGATGCTGGCATAATCAGACAAGTGTAGATAAACAGTCAGCTAAAGCAGAAAAGAGAAAGCTTCACCTTAATGAGAAAGACATCCCCCTAAAGAGATCATCGTGGCTATTTCTTCTAAAACCAGTAAATTTAAGATTAATACATTTTAAGCATAAAGACAGGGTGTTGAATGATCGACAGTACCTTTTTGTTATATTAATGATGCATTTAGAGTAATTATTGAATGGCTATTAAGTCAAGAGCAGGCCACCTGCTCCACACGCAGCACTCTTCTCACCTTCTACTAAATGAATGGCTCTGCTAGACACATGGATCTCCTTGTCACAGTCTTCTTCCAGTAGAGATGAAACAGACTATTTTGCCAGCACTGTGCAACTTTCAGCTGATAACTACAGCTCAATGTATTATGAATGTTCTATAGCTCTAATAAATACAGGATTGACTTCTTTACTACCACCAGTGTTGCCTTGATTGGCACAGTATCTCTCTAGGCCATTATGCATTGGTGAGAGGAAGTTAAGACTCACTTGGCTCTCCATTAATCCAACTGTGTGAAACAAACTAGTTCATTTTCCAGCTTCTGTTGTCTGTTACTTAATGAAAGAAATCAATTCTTTCATTGCTATCATTAATACTCTATTTATGAAGTACAACATCATTTATTTTTCAGCTTTGAGCCAGAGACTAGTACCTCTTGTTTTCCATTGAAATTCTGTTTCAGAAGTTCTCTCATTGGGCCAAAATGTATATCCAGAGTCCACAGCCACAGTGCCCCAGAATAGGTTTCAAGACAAGCCTCTTGGCTATGATCAGAGTCAGGAATGATATTCTCTTCTCAAAGACTGTTAACGGGTAAGTAACCCTAAATCTACTCAAAATGTTCTACCCATATTTCTGTGTCTTTTTATAGCATCTATTAAGGAATTCCCCAGCAGGACTAGAAGGACTCTGCAGACTGCCAATGAAGACACAATGAACTCTTGGATTTTGCTTAGTGCAGGCAGCAAACGGTGACTAGCTGAGCCAGCTGCAGTGTCTAAGGATGAGGCTACCCACTGGAGTACATGATATACCAAGGCCAGCCAGACCCCTGGCTATTGTCAGGGTAAGGTAGCAAAAGAGGATTACGACAAGTGAAATAAACATCCTGCAAAACAACATCAGGAGCAAAAGAGAAAATGGACTGAGAAATGAAAGAAAAAAGAAATGGGTCCACAGATTTTACACTGCTGTTTCTGGAAACTTAGACCAGCACAGTACCTATTGCTGTGTAACAGTTGCATCATATGTTTCATTACCTGTAACAAGTTATGGACATCAAGACATTTTTCATGGTGCTGCCAATACCGCAGACATCTTACACCATCTTAAAAAGCTATGTTCCAGGCAGAAAGGCATCCACGGGTCTAATCCTGCCCTTTCCAATTCCTCCTTGACATCTCTTGATTCACTGTAGTGATTCGCTTTAATGTTAAAGCAGTTCAGTTTTTTGTCATGGTATTAACTGGAACATTCATGCTGTTAGATGAGGAAGAGCACTCCACATTTTTAGGCTTGTTTCTCAGGCTGCCCCAGTTCTGAGTATTTTCTCCTTCTGCTCATTCCTCAGGTATAACAGCGTAGGGTCAGCCTCTCATCAGCATTTGCATTATGGTCATCTCTACTGCGGTTATTCTGCAGTTGTTTCTTGACGTGTTTTGAGGGGACATAGACCATATTGAAAGGGGAAAAAAAGAAAAAAAAACAACCCACACAGCAGTACCATTCACATAGTAGAAAATAATTTTAACCCTGCACTTCTTAGAAGTCAAAAAAATATACACCTCACCTTAATTTTGAGTGTGGCAACTGGAAGCACTATAACTGTAAAACTATGCACACTTCAAAAGAAGCATGGGAACTAAAAGAAAAAAAGTCAACCAAAAAAAGAGTTGCTTTTCCTTCAGATCTGGGAATCCATCGAGTGCACCCTTTTACATTGCTCTAAAATGCAGCAAGAAAGTGTTTGTGTAGTGTTTCAAAGAGAAGCCAAACACGCAGAGATCACTGTTTCTCTTGATACTTTGGAGAGAAGGACTGTAGTGGCTGGGGAAATCCCAGCGAGCAACAGACACATTTTTTGAAGGACTGACTTATCATAGTGTCCACAGGGTACCACTGACTCGGCTCACTGGCTCCCCAGAAACCTAAACCTGGCCTTTCTGGTATTATGTGAGGTGACTGCTATTGAACAGAATAATATTGCTGTAACTAAGAGCTCTTCCTTGCGTCCTCAGAAGCACTTGTAAAGAGAACCACAGTGAGCACACAGGAGTCAGGAAGTTACTATGTGGAGACAGATATCTTTTCACAGAATATGTTGTATCTAGGAATTTCTGATGTAAAGTTCCCTCTCTTTAGCCTGTCATAAAAGCTGTCACTGAAATAAAAGCATGATTTTGTTAGAACCTGCTTCTCACCGTATTCAGACTGTACAGGCCAATGTTAAGCTATATCTCCCATGTGGTGCCCTCAAACTCTTAAGACCAGAAAAAGCAGTCTATCAACAAATAGCTACAGGAGAGGAAAAAAAAAAAACAACAAAACTTGCAAACTTGCACACAACAAAAGAGGGATTTAATGTTAAAGCTCAGTAGCAAAGACACAAGAGAGGGAAGGGGGTCAGACAATTTTATTCCCAGTTTTACTAAACCCTGCTGTAATTAGCTGGGTAAGCCATTTAATCTGTGTGTCTCATGTATGTCCACTCCTCTAAAGCAATGGAGCTGAAGCCAATCCATCCAGGGGACTGAGTGGAGCTCAGACCTGGCAAAAAGCTGCTCAATTTCTTACATGTGAGTTAAGCCCGAAGGAGAGAAGGCCCCAGTCACAACTGTTGTGGAGAACATTGCTGCACCCAGTAGATACAGTCTAAGAATCAGCCCAACCCTTACACTGGGATGGAGTTATTCCTCCCACCACCAACCATGCAGCCAGGGCTGTGAACTAGACCAGCCTGAACTTAGAAAGCACAATGCACCTTCAGATCATTGTACAGGCAGATACCACCTTGGTACTCCCAGAGGAGGTTCTGCTTTTTTTATGAAATATAGCTGCCTTCTAATGGCGTTCATGGTCAAACAAGTGTTCTTCATCCTCACATAGTATGCAGTCATTCTGGACACCTGAATTATTTTCTATTAAGCTGCCTCCAAATCTTGAGTAGCTATCCTACTATTAAGCCTTTCTGAAGGAGATTTTTGTTAGTTTTTTGCAGTATGTTCATGCTAAACAACATTTACTGTTCTGTGCTATTCTAAGAAATTATCTGAAAACAGCAACAATGGGCTCTATGTTCAGAGAGGCTTACTATATACCTAATTAAATACGTTTGGGAAGGACCTCAAAGGATGCTAGATATCTAACTTTCATCCTGAAGACTCAAGGTGAGATCTGACCATCAGCCAGGTTCTCCCAACACTTCACAGCATTGCCAACGACAATGCACCTGCAGCATGTGCTGACTGACAGCCTCAGACACTTTCCGACAGTGGCCCTGGGGAGCCCATCAACCATGTCCCCCTAAACAAGTGCCTGGCTGGGATCTGCAGCAGCCTCTGAAGTGCCAGAGCTCAGTGACGGCAGCAAACAGGAGCTGAGCATTTTGAGGAATGACACTCTGGCACAAGATACCACAAGAGCCAGGTTAAGGTCCAACCAAGGCCTCCTCTAATGACCAAGCTGCGATAGTTTAAGAGTTACCAGCCCAGCTGTTTTCTTCAGGTTCAATTGCTGCCACAGTGCTGCAAGTACCTGTATGTGAATTAAACCACTTTAATGTGATTTAAATTCACCAGCCTGGGATTGCCCTGAAACAGGCCACACCCACACAGAGGACTTGCCTGACATTTGCTCTGCAGTCTGTACTAATCTCCAGCTGAGGGGCAGTAGTGAACCAGAAGGAGTAGGTTTGCATACTACTCAGTTATACCTGCACCTGAAAGTATCCTGTTCTTCCCCCTTAGTAGGAGCAAAATTGCATTTTTTTAGCACAGGTCCTGTTCAAAATAGTATTTGTATATTTTAGCTTTTTACTGTAGGTCATATATATGACAGAATAGCCAGAGTTTCACCTAGGTCACCTGTTAATACCTAAAATGAATTATATATAGCACACTTCTGCTTTAGATGTCAAGGTGGACAGACACACCTACTCATCCACACCGATGTGCATTTTTTCAGACTAGAAACATGAATAAATAAAAATACTTTGTAAATGTTATAATCACTTACTTGTTTTTTCCTTACTACATATTTGTGTTGTATCTCAACTTATTCTTCTCTATTCTTCTTACTATTCTACTTGAATCAACGATGGAAGTTGCAACCAAGGTTGTAATCAGGTTCCCAGAAATATATTATTGGTTTTACTGTGGACCTGCAGCAACTGGTTGGACCTCTTCTCCCATTAGATATTATGCTCCTCTTGCCCGTAATATACTGGAAGTTAGATTCTCATCCAACCTGAGGGGACTGTTTCATTTATTCATTTCCCCACCAAACTGCAAACACCACAATGATATATTCTGGCTAAAAGAAATAAAAAGGTTCCTGCAGCTATAGCTTGGGTTTGTGTATGCTGCTGAAAGAGGTCAGCTCTGTTAATGGCATGTGAGCAGTATGTATACAAATGTGCTCTCTGCTGGGCAATCACTTGCCTTTAATGTGTAGAGAAATCAGCAGAGACTCATATGTATATTTTATTAATTCTTCCTCTATCTTGGTCTGTGCAGGCCTGGTGTGTGCAGTTTTTTAGGAATTTACATACCATTGGTTCTAAGGTTTGATGCCAGATAAGAAAGTTGATTAACTACTCTGCAAATAAATTCAGTGATGTCTTTGAAGAGTCAAGGCCTACATATAGTCATGCTGTTCTGCTGGAAAACTGTGAAGCAGATGCCAGCACCTATAAAACCAGTAAGGTGAGCTACAGCTCACAGCCACCTTAGTCTGACACTGAACACAAGTATTACATCCGATTCCCAGTTCTAGCCCAAATATTTTGTTTGCTCTGTGAATGTTAAAGACAAAGGTTCAACATTTGTAGGTACACTATGTAAAAACATACGAAATGTTAATGCCCTTACAGAGTCCCTTTTTAGTTGCCTGCAAAAAATCCTGCAGCTCTTCTTACACTGCTTGACAAAAGTAGAGCGTACTGTTCTACGGGTGGCTGTTCTCTGGCTCACAAGCTTAAGGTGGGGAACAAGGAGAAATTCTCCAAGGGAAGCTGGAAAAGCATGTTTGCTGCAACAGCTGCATGAAATGAGATCTCGAAATGCAAGGCAGGTAACCAAAACATGGACTACAATAACAAGTATCCCAGAAAAAGCCAGAGAACATGGCAATTGCTTCTGAAGAAATAACTGCAGTGTCTGTAGGGCAATATTCATATTTCAGCTGTTAAAGTAGCTCAGAGCAATAAGCATGACCACCAGCTGCTCTGTGGGGTTCATATAACTGAGGGCTATTTGAATCAGATATATGGGACTGTCCTTCACAACCCAAGTTACACTATGTTCAGGTTAGTTTTCCCACTTCCATACAGAAAATCATAGGCAGAGTGCTAGATGTACGCTTTAAATAGACCCACTATACAGGCAACAACAGCTGCTCATGAGCCTTATTCTAGGGCATGAAAGAGCTCAAGAGTTTTCTCCCTCATTCACAGAGACAGTAAGTATATCAACATCTGTGAATAGCCTATACCATCAGGATAGTCATTGTCAAGAATAAACTAAATAAAACCTAAAAAATCATGTAAAAAATCAGCCCAATGTCTTATTCCGACAGATTCACTAATAGTGTCTTAAATTTTGAATCACAGCTGTAATCCTATTCTGAGAAACGTTTCCAAAGCCAAGATGGCTTCTTGATCAAGCAGATACGACAACTGCACAAAAGCAGAAAAAGAAGCTTTGCAATAGCTAGTCTTACAAAAATGTAAAGGTTTCACAGATACATCCATGGTACACACACACAAGAGCGAGGCTTGAGGATAAGAGAGATTTGTTGCACATACCTTGTTCTGAAATATGTCAAGAGCAGATCCACATCCACTAGGAAGTTAGTCTCATATACAGAAGATGAACGTAAGCTGCTTACCCGTGAACACCTCTCTTCTTGCCATGCCCCTGGCAAGGCTGGAATCAATTTGTTAAGCAGGCAAAGAATGGCAAGCATCTGTCACTCTGTCCCAACAGGCCAGACAAACAGGCCCAACAAAGTTCTTAGTGGAATGAGATTCTCTTCAAATGATCCTGGCCAGAGGGGGCCTGCAGTAACCTTGATTACTTATCTCCATAGAAGATAGACCACTAGGAAGTGACAAAAATACTCCACCTAATTGCATGGGTATTGAACAGAAACAAGCCTGTACTTCCCACAGAAATATCTAGATCTGTCAACAAAGAAGTCATTCTCATTCACTGTCTTGAAGGAACCTGACACCATTGCATGAGGGAAAAATTGAACTTTTTTTCTATCACTTAGTATCACAGTTTAAGACTGGGCCAGCCAGTAAACTTTGACAGACGCTGTCTGTGATTCCTCCATCACCCTCCCAGATGAGGATAATAGGGGAACCAAGGAGATAGACTCTGAAGTTGAAAAAAAACTTGAACCAGTGTAATGAAAAAAAAATAATAAATAATACTAAAAGTAACAATGAAGATGTCAAACTATTTACAGATATCATACAATTCTACAAATATGCTCAACGGAATATGTTAATATAGGACACTCACCTTCCAGATAACAACCAGGTCCCAAGCAGAAAAAAAGGTCCCAGACTGGACTCAGCAGTGGGCAGAGCACCCCAGTCTAGAGTCCCAGCAACAGAAAAAAAACAAAAACAAACAAAAAGCAAAGGAGCTGTGTCACTCTCACCTGAGGGGTGTGGCAGAGGAAAATAACCTGTCCCAGCAGCATTTCTCTGCAGTGTGAAACTAGGAGGCAGTAACTCCAGCAGCACAGGGGGAGCTGATGAAGAGCTGATGAGAGCCCTCCCAGCCCAGCAACACTGAGAAGCCCAGGGCTCTTCTTAGTGGGCCTTATATACTAAGCACCATGGGAAGGAATGCTGTGATTGGTCCATTTGGGTCACCTGCCCCATCCTCTCCTGCCCACAGGCACGGCTGCCCTCTCCTGCCCCTGGGCCAGCAGCCCCACAGAACTTTGGGCCAGGGCTCAGCCCAGGACGCTTAGCCCTCTCCCATCGAATCTTAAGGATCCAGCTGGGACCGAGGGCACAAAACGACAGCTTCACTTCCTTCTCGTTATTCCACATCTGTGGCAACAGAAAACAACATCCAATACGATCACACCAGTTCCCACAGTGGCTGAATAGATGTCTCCAGGAGACATCTTGGTAGAGCAAGATCCATGTGTGGAGTCAAATTCTACTGCCAGGTGGAAGGAATAGACTCAGAGTGATTACACATGGACTCACTTCAATACTAGTTTCTGAAAGCAGAATCTGACTGAGTGTATCTGCCCTAGCTGATTTTACTAACTACAGATTTTACTAGCATGTGCCACATTCAAACCTCCCATCGGTAGAGAAAAAAACTCCACGTAAGTTGGCACAAAATAGGAGCTTTTCAGCTTGGGTTAGCAGTGTTCGTGCTGTACGGGGCTGAGCTGAAGTTCCCTGGAATCCTAAGCAAAAGCCAGCAGGGCTATGGTCTCTAAGAAGCAAGCAATTCACTGTTTATTAAACCACTTACCTTTGAGAAGGTTGGGCCAATGGTGCTTAAAGTGGGGTGAAGCTCAATGTTTTGCTGACTGCTGTGGAAATTGGTAACAGACTTTGCATATTATATCACCAGGTTTTTTTGGTTGTATTTCACATGCAGTGTTTTTCTGCTTTTGACTTTGAGGTGTGAGGGGGAAGGCTCTAATCATATGGCCTTGTGCAGATGCTCCATTTGCATTTCTATTAATCCAGGCCCTCCTGGAGACGTTTGAGCATAGGCACAGCATGCTCTGCGTTTGAACTTGTGAGAACCCACACCACTGCTTAATAACTTAATACATATGTATAGCCTCCTTCAGACAGCCCACTAGGAGGCAGAAGCAGGGGGAGGCGCTATCAGTGCGGAGGCTGCAGGGCTCTATGTAAATGCATTTTGACAAGGAGGGTACCTTACCGAATAAAGAACCTAGCTCCTTAGTGCTGGGCTGGTGCTGATTTAGGTCAGAAAACTTGTTTTACCGGAATTTGTACAAATGAGAGCTTGCGTGGATCTGTTGGAGAATGTTTAAGGTGTCTAGCAACTTTGCTCACAGCACTTGAATGTAATAATGATACATTCCACGCAAACTGTCCTACGGGAACAAAAAATAAGGCTTTGTTACCCTCTACTTTTACCTTCCCTGAACACCTCCTTAAAAGGATACCCAACTCTGTCTCAGCAAGGTGGCACAATAACCATAAGAAATGGCCCTTTCCCCACGTTTGAAGTGTTTAATAGCTAATGGCTTAGAGCAGCAACCTCTTAGAACTATGCTGAGATCTCTCTCTAGAAGACACCTTTCATTGGAAAATAGAGTCAAAAGGGAGAGTTTTTTATAGAAAACATGCTCTGGAGACTATTTCTACAGAACAGCTGCAAGAGAAGAGAGAAAAGACCCACAGATGTGAGCAGAGATGGGTGCAGACAGGCCCCAAAAGTTAACACACCTGCGTGGTCTGTGACCAGCCTGCATCTGCAGCGCAAAACCCTCCAAAGCCAACATACCCTTGTTCATACAGAGCCACCCCAAAAAAGCTGCCAGCCACCTCACTGCTGCTCCTGCCTGGGATGCCATGGCCCCAGACTCACTCTGAAAAAGGCCAGGAAAGGGTTTGAACAAGGCTTGGCCACATCTAGAGTGCATACCGACAGCAACAGGGAAGAGAGAGAAGGGAGGTTCTGCATGTCTCCTTTTTTCCCCTTGAAAACTTGCACTGTTCAAATGAACATGAATCATTTCAAATGAAATGATGCAAGACAAAAACTAATCAACCTCCCAAATTTACTCTCTACCAACACCCACCAGGGGGATTTCCTGCTTTCCAGCCGGCTCCAGCAGATGTTGTAAGAGGTTAATGTGAAACAATCTGCAAGGACATCATTTTATAATTTTCCTATACTTAAAAAAGAAAGTGTCCATTAGTTTCTCCACCCCCAACAGCCCTCTAAATTCCCCATTAATGTCTTCTCTATAAAGGCCTAGCTCCCTGTGAAATTATTTTACACTGAATTCCAGGAAGAGGCTCTCAGCTCTCCCATAAACGGGGGAGGAGGAGGAATGCTGACCTCTAGGACTGACACTTGGCCACAGACAAAATTGCCATGCAGGCAGTAAGTGATCCAGGCCATAGCCTTTAACGTGACAGCTGCAGACAAATGGAAAAATGACATGCTGGAAGCAATGCTGAGATTGACTCAGACCTGGGCTCTCTCCTCCTATCTTAGTCCATCAGGTAAAGAGAACAGATACGCATGGGGATAATTGGTGATGAGACACTTGAAATTAGGTGCATGATAGGTCCACCACTGCCCAGCCACATTAATTTTTGTTACACTCAATGAGCACTATCGGGCAGGGGGGGGCTAAGAATATTTCTTAAACCTTTGCATCCTCCTGTCACATTTCCATGACCGTATCTCTCTCACAAACACACAGACAATTGTCCTATGCAGGCTGTCACACACGCAGCTCCGCTATGGATGTGTGGCTGCAGGCGGAGCTCACAACACAGGCCCTGCTCCTGTCCCACAAGTTTTGGCATAAGGTGACAAAGCTCAGTCTGCCCATGGCTGTGTCCTTACCGCCAGCACCACATGCTGCTTGCAGCAGCCCACCACAGCGAGCGGGACGGAGGGGCCAAGACAGGGCAGAGGGGCGTCACCAGTTTCCAGCTGGCAGGGAGCTCTGGGCACAAGGGAAGAAAGGTGAGGGTTGTCCCAGTCTGCCCTCACCCACACTGTGAGAGGACATGGTGGATTAAGTCCCAGCCTGGCGAGCAATGGGAGAAGGCTGGTCCCTTGTGCTGCCACCTACTTCAAAATCACACATTCTGACTTCTCTCAAGTGAAGTTTTTCATTTCAAAGCCCACAGTCACAGTGGGAGCAGGTGGAGAGGGAAGGCCGGCAGCCCGCAGGCCAGTCAAGGCATGCCATTTTGGGCAGAGTGCCTTGGGAGGTCCCAGTGCCACAGAGACAAAATGGCCACTGCTCCCACAGGCCTCTGGGCCAGCGAGCCAGCACACCGACAGTGCTCCCTGGCTGCCCAGGAGACAGCGCTGGCCTCTGTCTCCCTCACACAAGCAGGGAGGCAGGAGCCAAGCAGAGAAGCAGGCAAGCCTGCCTGTGGCCGGGCATATTCTGCAAGGCCAGAACTCCCATGGCCAGACGTGGCACCAGGGTCCCACAGGTGCAGGAAACAGCCGGAAGCGTTAGGCCTCCTTTTCCCCTCCCCGTTTAGCAATCGGTTGCGTGAAGTCATCCCTCGCCTCAGACCACTGGTGCCATAGCTGAAAAAAGCAATGCCCAGCCTTGTAGGGTCTGCTCCTGCCATTGCACGTGAGGAGCAGTGGCTCCCTCAGACAACCGCAGGCATAGGCACACCTCACCAAGGCCAGCAATGCCCTCTGTTTCTGCTTGTCCTTACAAACTTCTTCCACACAACACAAACCCGTACTTATTGATTTACATTAAGTTCGTTTAACACCAATGAAAGAGACCGGAAGTGTCTAATGAGCAAAATGTAATAAGCCAGCAGCTACTGCTAATCATGTTCAGTTTGTGCATTCTTGCTTCGTTCTTACAGAGTATTATTGTAGAATAAATGCTTTGCTCTCATTTGACAAGAGAAAAAAAAATAAACTCTCTAGGTATCATGCTAGTGAATAACAAAGGAATGAACAAGCTTAATAATCTCCAATCTGGTTTTCCACTGCACATAATGATAGAGATGCTGTGAATTCTGTGGACAATGTACATGAAGAAGCACCCACAAGTACTGAAAATTTAATTAAAAGTCAGAAAGCCATTGCCATGAAGACTCAGCAGAAAGCCATTTATTTTTAAAATCTAATATATTCTTCATGACTAAAGGCTAAAGCACACGCTGACTTACACATTTAGCTGTAACTGATTTAAGGTACTTGATGATTTTTTTGCGCACAGGGTGGCGCTCAATTTGCAATGGAGTAAATTGGCAGAATTTAATTTGGTGGATTTTTTAAACTCTGCGAAAAGAATCCTCATTAAAACCTCACGATAGGCTGTATACTTTTTTCATCATTAACTAGCCTAACTGCAGGTAAAAGAGATACAATTATGGATTTATATAAATCCTATTGTCAATTTACAGCTCAAAGACTGGTGAGTTACCTCATTTTAAATAGGTTATTTTTTCCCCTTAACCTTTCTTTGTTTTAATGAGGATTCGGTTTGTCATTGTCTGGGTGCCTGTTTGCAGGAAAGCTTCTTATCATGTGAAGGAGGTGTAAGGAATAAGGTTAGATGTGCTGAATTTCAAACCCCATCACAAACTGTGGCCTGGACATTCAGCTTCTAAATAGTCACTTTTCCACGAGGACAGGCGGGCTTCAGCTGCCACTTCGCTATCCTCTCAGCCCACAACTGCTCTATTTGTCATGCTTTGGGGCTTTCCACCTTACTCATGTCCGGTTTTTCCTTCCTTGCTGAGCCTAATTTAATTCCACCTCCCACAAAAGCACCATCAAATTCTTTGTTCTGCTGCATTCAGCACTGCAGGCAACTCCATGGGTTCAGTCCACCTGAGCCACAAAGAAATTGGATGGGAAGAGGTGACTTAAGCTCAGAAGCTCACAAGAGAACAGGACAGCCAGTGCTGTTTCTGAGAGACCATTTGCTTGACAAAAGTCCAAGGCCCAAAACAAGGTCCCACTATAGTCAATGAGACAGATTCTCAGGTGATAAATCGTACAGTTACAGCAGCTGAGCATCTGCCTCATTAAATGTTTTTCCATTAATTTCAAAAATTAACTAAACTTATAGATTTACTTCCTAGTTTCCAGGAAGGTTGCCTCCCCTTTCCCCTACCAAGCTCCTCCAGCATCTACTGAATAGTCTTAGGGACTGAAGGGATGACAGGGACGGAGCAAGCGGGGAGTGCCATCTTCCATCAGATTGTTTTCCACTCCCTTGATTTGAATACTTTTAGAAATTTGCGTATGAATTCATCACCCATCTTCATTTTAAATACTACCCCACAACAAATGAGAATGGATACAGCAAGCCAGAGGTGAAGGAATTGTTCCCATAAGCAGATTGAAGAAAGAAATGGGAAACACAAAAGGAAGGGATTTGTAAGAGGGACTGGATTTTAACCTTCCTTGGGGTGAGGGAATAAGCACGGCTACTACTCTGAGCACTTAGATGTTGAAAGCTGTTGTTTTTCCTCTTTGAACTTTTTACCAGATGTAGCAATTAAATGATAAAGTTGTCTTTAGCTCATTAGCTGATGAGTTAATTGTATGCCAAAATTAACCTTTGTTAAGCTCTTAATAGAACCTCTTTTATCTGAGTAGCCACAGCTTGTGTTAAAATTCTTAATGATCTGGGCTAAAAATCAATAATTTGTATGGCTTCCATGTATGAACTGGGAATTAAATGTATCTTTAAAATGAACTATAATGATAACCTCAAGCTGAAATTGAAATAAAGATATTCCTTGGTGATTTCAAGGACAACACTTTCACCAGTGCAGAGGCCGTGTAAGCCACTAAAGAACATTGCCACTGGGGACAGCTCTCCTGCCTGCAGCACAAAGATAAATCAAGCTGAGTCTAAGACCAAGATTTTGATTTTTCAAATATTTTTGTGCTGCAGCCCTGTTTTTCACATTTGTGATCTTCCTATACACACCAATGTTCAGTCAAGAGTGACTGTTCTCTTCATTAAAAGCTGGAGGAGTGGATTCATTTTGAGACCTAATATACCCCTATCAATGATCAAAAGAATCAAACCATTCCCACATACAGAGAGCTGATAGATGACGTGCCGTGCTTTTCCCCATATAATCAATTGCCATAACAGATTTGACAGGAACTCAGCAACCATTCTGTAGTTCAGTTTGCATTAAAGGCTTTACGTTTAAAGGAGCGCAAGCCCTATTGTTTGATACTTAAATTGCATGTGTTCAGCAGAAGACAATTGAATATCTCTTACTGAATATTACTTTGTATGACTGCCATATATGAATCAGGAAGATGTATCATTAAACTTGTAAAATCCTCAGTCTGAAGTGTCAATGATCAGTAGTTCAATGCTTCTTCTATTTTTTGGGTTCCAGTTTCAGTCACAGAAGCCAAACTTCATATATGTACCAACTCAGAGACAAGCCATCTATAAAACTGAAGACTGACTTTAGTAATGCCTAAAGACCATTGAAATCATCGTGAATTCAGGAAGTTCTGGACCAGCCTTATCAAGAATTGTTCTTTATAACCTTGACTTATACTGTGAGCAGCCAGACTGTCATCTTCAGGTTTGTTTTCTTCTGCTAATGCCAGAGAGCAGCTCCTGCTTGAGACATGGGTAAGCACAGCTCCCATATAATGTTAGGGTGTGGCTTGCCACAGTGCCCTACAGCCTGCACCACACCTCAGTTGAGCTAATTTGCAACCTCACTAGCCATGTGTTAATTGTTACTAATTGAGGGGAATAAAAAACCCCATAAAAATAATGGCAATTCATAGCTAGTTTTTCATCTGATAGCAAGTTTAAGTGTTTGTGAGAGGATGAAATAGGAAGCAAATAAATATTTCAGTTTCACAGTTAGGAATGAAACCATTGCCATAAAGGGTCTCAAGCATCTTCCAGCTAAAGGAATTCTTTGCATATGTTTAATGGCCCCGTTTATATTTACTTTTCACAAAACTGTGTAGGATCTATAAACCTAAGGCCTCCCAGATATGCCAGGATGCCAGAGAATGGTCTAAATGGACTGACCTCTGACAACTGGGCTTTGCAGTAGAAGGTGCCTCCTTGGGTGCTATAGCTGGGGTAAGTCAATTTGAACAGATAGAGTAAGGCAGGCTGGAAGATGGGAATTATCAGTCAAGATTGCTCTGCCATCAGGCACAGTTCATTGTACGATAGCAGGCTGAAGGTTGTACTATTCCCTGGAGCCAGTTTGATAAATAAGAAGGTTATGGGTATGTGACTGTTCAAGCATGAAGAAATTTTTGTTGATATATTCTCAGAAACTAATTTTTTTTTTCTTTAATAACCTGCAGGGCTACTCTTCAGCAAGATTACCAGTCAGCTCTGGTAGCCTCGGCTACAATAAGCTGAATCACACTCCAGTTCTTTAAAAATCTGGGGTTTTGTTACTGGCTTGCTTTAACTGTACATAGGAAAGTACGATACAGACAAAGTAAAACTGAGTACTTTCAGCTAACTGAAAGAGAGCAGGAGAAGTTATCAGAGAAAGGTTACATTTCTTTAAAGATGCAAATCAATAACTGAGCTGGAGATCAAAACAAGAGCACTGTTCATTTTTAAAAAGGTGCAAATTGTTAATCTTAATTCAGGGCGTTTTTTTAATACCTTATCAAGAGTGTCTATCAATGAAACATTACACAACATTAAACACTTAAAAATATGAAATATGGTACATTGACGACACTTAGCATTCTTCAGTTTCACTTCTGAAATGCAGCGATCTCAGCTACCAACCCCTGTCACTTCCACTGACAGCTGCAGAAGAGTCAAAATAAAAAATTACCCTTCCTACCCCTGCAGAATAAATAAAGGATTGCATTTTGCCTCTCACTTCTCAGTACACACAAACAGGAAGCACAACAACACAAAGGGACTTACAGAGAAGGACTTGCCCCTGCCAAGCGTTGGACTAAGAAGCCCACCCTGGGCAGGTTTACCCTCAGAAGGAGGCAGGCTTCAAAGTCAGGGCATTTCTGTGTGCTTCTTTTAAAGCATTTAAGAGTCTAGTAAGGATGCCAGAACACAGGAGAGCCTTATAGTTGGCCCAGAAAATTAAAGCCCTCAATGACAGCCCAGTTTCTGATATAATACCTCTCCACCTTGGTCTAAGCGAAACTTGGTTTAATTTGACAAGTACTAATTAGAAACTACCTGTCTGCTCACCAGTTGTCAGCTGAAAAAGAAGCCTCCACAGACTTCTCTTTCTTGTGTCTTATGGTGAGACATCAGACAAGGCACTATCTTCTCCACAGTGCTGAGCAGTCCACTTCCTTCCTTCTCTCTAAGAATTCAAGTCCGGCAATTCCCCATTGAAATGATGAGCTGCCTTAGGAAATTTCAGCTCCCTAAAACTCCATCACACACAGAGCCTGAATTTGTCACACACTCTCTTTTTTATTATTATTATTATTTTAACTACAAGCTCTCCAGACCCTTGTGCAGCTCCTTTCGATTTCGTTTCTCACCTGCCTGACTAGAGGCAGAAGTAGGAATTAACATTGCTTTCACATCCTCCCCCTCTCCTCACATCTCAGGGCAGTGATGTTTCTCTCTCCATCAGACAGCCCAGAACTTGACCCAGAGCTGACTGGACAAGGCCACAGTTCTGCTCTCCAAGGGCCTGATGGCTTATCCAAAACCATCCATAAACTGCCCACCAAATTCAATGGCTTTTAATCAATCTTGTGGCCACAGCGTGTGGAGCAACTAGCCAGAACGACTGCAACAGGTGCACCAAGACCCTGCTCTGGGTTACCAGGTACTCAAGAAAAGTGTTGGGTGCTTAATTTGACTTAGATCCCTCAAACCATCACACTTTTATAAAACTTGTGCTGGAGGCATTCGTTTTGTTCTCCATGCCAGGCAAGGCAAGACAGAACACTGAATCAAGCCACAAACCATTGATCACCCTATTAAAGGACACCAGTTTTTCACTGGCATTCTTTGGGCAGATGGTGAAACTTGGAGGCACGTAGAAGGGCAACCCTCAAGTATACTTTGTGTGGTCCCAGAAACACAGTGCTGAAGTCTCTAACCACATGTTAAGATAAAAGACCAGAAGGATCGCTTAAATGCTGATTTGACTATACCTCTTTCAGGGGCTCTAAAATCACCTTTCCCCTCTTGCGTCAGAAGACACGTGGCAAAACACAGACCCACCCCAGTTCTGCACTGAGGCTGGAGGAAGCAGCACCTGCACCTCAGAGGAATGGCACACAGGCAGCAGTCTGTCCGCTTGCTCCTTCACCCTGAACCAAAGTCTTTATTCAGCCCTTTTAGCTAGACTCCAGAACTGATCCCTGTCTGAGTCCTCCTGCCACGCCTTTGGCCAATCTCCTCACAAGGCTAGGTAATGTCATTCTGTAAATTACCTTTATAATAGGATCAGTCATAAAAAAAAAAAAAAATCTAAATTTAACCTTTGACCCTAAGCAATTGCCTTCACAGGGATATGAGAAGCACCTGGTTTCATGAAGAAAAAACTCAGCTTGCATCGGCAAAAATACTTTCTTTCATAACAGAAATTTGCAATGATGCAAAAAAATTAGAAAAAAAAAGAAATGGCTTTCCTTGTTTTGTGTATAGATGAGATGTCAAGATGATTTGAAATACTTCTTAGAGATAAAAGAAAAAAGGAGGAATAAATAACATACAACATATGTGGAATGTAAAGAAACACTGTAATTTGCCTCATTTTTTCACAGAACAGAAATACATAAACATGAACATGCCAGGGACAAGACATGATGCTAAGGTACTGCAGTGATATGTGCTTTAGGTATGTGGGTAAGTGGAACAGATAGATCCAGAATAACCACATTACACCTTATTTATTACTTATCTCAATGCATATGTTATTTCCCTCTGTCCTTCACAGATTCTTTTGTGTGTGGAGTTCAAGTAAAATTCTGAATGTTACAAATGCATAACCCAGAGTGAAATTCAGCTAATGGAAAAAGAGCCAGCTATCACCCAAAGTCTCCTCACACATTGCTTGCTCTTTTCTTCTCAAAGACACAAGCTGCTTTTTGCTTTAGTTGACCAAGTGGACATCACCTCATAATTCTTTACTCAATTTTAAAGTATTTTCAGTTTTGGTTTCTAGAGGCCAAATGAGCTAGAGTAGGACTATTATTATCCTGCTTGCTGTAGCTTGTAGGGAATTCTTGTGATAGTTTTTTGTATGTATGTTTGCATCTGTACTTGACTAGCCTTTTTTAGGTGTCAATTTTATGATAATCAGTATGTGTATAAGCATGTGCTTTGCCTTCTTGCTCCAATAAAATGATCACCATGAAGGGAATTGGACAGATAAGATAACAACACCCCTGTTTCTGTCAAACAATAATCACAGAGTTGCCTGGGTTGGAAAAGACCTTTATGAACATCAAGTCCAATCATTAACCTAATGCTGACAAGTCCTTGACTAAACCAGCAGTTTGAACAGTAACACAATGGCATTGCCAGTCACTGCTATGAAACCATCACTGGTAACCACTGCAGCTGATCCAAGCAACATGTCAGACCTCATGGACATAACTGCACTACACCAAGTAGAAAAAACCCACACAGAGATTTGCACAGTGTTTGCATTGCACCGTCAGTCTTCAGGTTCTTCCAAGATGGCTTCTCTCCAGTGACCCATAGAATCATAGAACAGTTTCAGCTGGAAGAGACCTTGAAGATCATTGAGTCCAGCCTTTGTCCCAGCCCTATCAACCTAAGCTTTGTCCCCCAATACAACATCTAGTCGTCTCTTAAACACTTCCAGGGACAGTGACTCAACCACCTCCCTGGGCAGCCTGTTCCAGCGCCTGACAACTCCTTCAGTAAAGAAATTCTTCCTGATATCTAACCTGAACCTCCTCTGGCACAATGACCACAGAAGCCTCTACTACAGAGCAAATATCAAGCCCCGAGTTCCTTACTGCAACTCTTTCACAGAAGATAAGACCTAGTCCAGACACATGTCCACATGTGGCAACTATATCTTACGTCATATAAATCCCAACTTTTTCTACACTGATAAGTCATGGGTGCTAGGTCTGCATAGTCAAGCAACAATCCAACCTTGCCTTCTAATAAACAATGGCCCAGCCATTTGGATAACTACCAATATTCTGCTATTCCACAGGATGTTACTTGCCTTGGGATCCAGTCTGCCTTTAAGTCAGCATCCTTGACAATATCAGTCGGTCCACCTGGTATATGGACAGCAGAAGGTGTGCAAAGACTCATCTTTCTGGAAAGACCACAAGCACTCTTAGAGCAATCATGGATGTCCAGTTGAAGACACAGCTCACTACCTGAAGGTGGCTCAGTTGAATAAATGGTGGCTGGAGTATTAGTTGCATATTTACAATCCTGACAATGATGGAGAATTTCTCACCATCCTCCTATGGAACATAATTCAAATTAACAAGTGTGATCAAATTAACCTGGTCATCAGGAAAAGTGGTCATCCGCAGAAGAAACCTTTTTAAATTGCTGTAATCACTGTTTTGGCTAAAGTAATTGCAATTAGGTAGAACAATTTGTTTACCGTAACTCATAACTCACAAAGCCCATAGGCAGTTGAAAAAGTCTGTTCTGTTTACAATTTTTAAGAAACATATGCCATATTAAATTAGCTGACTCTAGCATTTTGTACAGGGTTCAGAAAAGGCTTTGGCCTATGTGTTAAATGTCTTTTCTTCAAGAGAGGAAGAAAGATTCAAATAAAAGAAAATTAAGAGATAGAGGCTTTAAAGGTAGCTAAGGCTCACCAGCAGCTTCCGCCACTGCGTCACTATCCCTGTGTTTTGTATTGAGTTGTTTTGTGCTGTTCATCCTGCTTGCCTAGGCCAGTGGAAGTCTTTGCTCTGTCTGTCAAGAGTAATCCTAATATTATGAGACTCCAGGCAAAAGATTGAACATGGCCTGGCACTCCCTGTGGCTGTGTGTTTGATGCTGATTTCACAGCCATTGAATGAGCCCTTAACCTCGTCACTCGCAGCTCCTTTTTGGCAGAATGTCAGGTAACAAAATTGGCCTTGAGAAATGCCAGACTTTGCCAGTTCCTCTTCAACAGAAGAGCCAGTTGTTTTGTCAGCAGTTATTCAGCCCTTGATATTCCCAGGTCATTTTCCCTAGGCTCAGATCAGAAGTGGAAACACTGTCCCCCACTGCATTCCACTTTTTGCTAAACTATTCTAAAAATTGCTAGGGTAAGAGCCTACCTCAGTTGTAGCATTTCAAATATAATCCCATTAATTCTCTAAACGTGTATTTTGTAACATAGAGGAATCAACGTGTATAAATAATTTATGTGATAGCTCAAACTATGGTGATACTAACAGGTAGAGTTTGGTTATGATCGGTAAAGGAAGGGAATAATGGCTAGTTCTAACCCCTAAAAATTAGGAAAAAGATATTTCTAGGCAGATCCATGATGGAGACAAAAACGATTGACTTTGTTACTTTAAAATTACTTATGCCTGGTTTTGTATTAATGCTGTCTTTTTAATCAGTAATCAAATTAGCTCATATACCTATTAACTGGCCAACTCAATGCCCAAGTCTTTTCTATACCAAATCCTTAATGTACCCAGTACTTATCAACCATGGGTAAACATGTCTGACCTAGTAGGCTCCAAGACAGTTCTAAACTTTTAACCCTTAGTAACTAATATAGGATGGATTTTCTCTTCTTGCTGTTTAATTTCTGGGAGAAAGCAATATGTTTGAAGTACCTGCTGATGAGCTGGTATTGCAGAGCTAATGCTGTTAATATGGATTCTTTCTCACAGTTCATGTGTTTGTTCAATATCTCCATTTCTTCCCCATTTAGTTTAGTATATGTATCTATGTGTATAGATATATATTTCTTAACTGGTGAAGAGGAGGGGGAGGAAACTATCTACAGTTTCTCCTGAAACTCTGCAGGGTGCTGTTTCGAATCGAAAGTCCTTAATAATTACTAAGCTTCCTTCATGTATGTGTTATGCTGACAATCCATCTTCACACTGATAGTTATACTAAGACCAATAAATCCATGTGCAGTAGCCTTCAGGGTGTTTGTTGTGCTATTCAGTAACATGTAACAAGAATATTGTGCGAAAGTCACCATTTTGGGAGTTTACCAACCTGTCTCAGAGGCCATCCCGAAGGGAAGAGGATGCTGGTTTCAGACAGGCATTGCTGCAACCAGGTTTCAGAGCACATGCTGGTGTCCAGTAGAATCTGCAAACCAAGATGGTTCTGAAGGATTTATCTCCTGTCTCTGACACCGAGCCTCTCTGTTTCCAGTGCTACAAATCATCAAACATAGTGCAGTAAGATGAAAAGACCCCTAGCATCCTTCAATAAGCACACTGGAAGAGTGTGTGCCCTTGATGATGGTCTGTTGCAGGAGTGCATTCTGGGTCCTCCATTCCTTCAACATACACAGAGGTGATGCCTTCATGAATGGACAGTTACAGCTCAAGAACAAAGTTGCTCCATTGTTAGTGACAGCATCTTTGCTGATGTTTGAGTAACAGCAGCCCTGGAGGTGGAACAGACAGAAGCAAGGATGAGAAAACCCCAAAACTGGCACTAGCATGCAGATGCTGACTTCTACTCGCACCAAGCACTGCCAAAATCACACTAGGGCAGGGCAAGAATCCCATGCAACCCGCTTAGGAGAGACACCTTGATCCTGTGACTGACCACTGAAACCAGTGTGCTGCTAGCACCTGCTCACATCTCCTTGCAGGGCTTCACAGCTGCATCCCACTTGCACACAACCCAGAGAAGATTCCGGTGGATCTCCACTCGCAATACTGAACCTTCAAGCAGTGCAAATGGTAGAAGGATCCCAAACATTTAGATATTTGAGACCTCCCCTCCAGCCCTCCAACTCACTAGGAGTAAACGTGCCAGGTTTTAGAATGTGCAGCTCCTGATTCACAAGCTGGACGTGAGGTCAGGGCTGTGGGGACTCAACGGGGCTATCGCAACGTGATGCAATATACAGCAGCAAGTAAAGGTCATTGTCGTTCTACAGTGAAATCAATACACTTGCTCAAAAACCTGTTAGGCAAAATATAGACTATGACAGGAAATTTATAAGACTACAATAGAGCACCCACCACTGTGCCTTAGATCTTAAGCACAGCAATGCAAGTGGGAGAGTACTTCGCAGAGAGCATTTACACTACAAGTACAATTTCTCCCTCACTGACTGGAAGCTCAAGAATTGGCTAGAGCTTCTCCAGGGTGCTTCTGACACATTCTGAAATCAAAAGTGAGAATAAACTTGGGCAACTCAAAGAAAAGGGAAAATACAGGAGACAAAAGGACATGGAAATCTTCCCAAGTCAGCTCAGGCAGCTGAAGCCGCATTACAGCTTGCCAAAGCAATGCATCTTCCGAGTACGTTCATGTGTGCAAGATACTTCTCATTTATGTTACTTTGTCACAACGACTTTCACTGAGGAGTCCTTTTCAGCCCTGCAGCCCCTTCAGACATATTTGCCAAAGACAATAAGATAGCAAAATGTGAATGGGTTAGCCCCGTAGCTGTACATCATTATACAGATGTGAAGAAAAGACAAGTATAAGATGGTTTTAGAAGAAAACTGAAGTGAAAAAGGTAAATGTGTTGTGACCTTAGATCATATGCCACTACTCTCTGAAGTAATCTTTACTGAATTCTTCTTTCTAGCTTCTTGATTCTTGTTTTGCTAAAAGTTGTACGTGACCCACCACTCTTCCCTTGCTGAGCAGGCCACTGGATGCAGCCCTTCCTCCCCAGCCTCTCATGCTCCTGTCACCACAGAGCGTGTGTGCACTCCCATTGGCTGTATCCTTGTCTGCAAGCATCACCAAGAAACAAGGACTAAACAAGAGCAATGCAAATTTTCTCCCAACAACAGAAGATTTTCCTATTGTGCTCACAGCATGAAGCGGCTCACTGGAATTTCGGAATTAAAATCGTTATTATAAATCATCAAATGCCTATTGTATTAGTATAACAAAATAATACGATCAACTTCTGTCCATGCACAGGGAGGAACTGCAGTACCAGAAGATCTGTTGAGCTTTGTGGTCCCCTCTTGCCTTTTTATTTTCTGGAAAGGAAACAAGCTGATATATTGTTCTTTCACCTACCTCTGGAACAGTTATTGATACTGCACTGCACCTTAAACTTTGCCAGAAAATTCCTCTGACTTCTGGTAAGAATAGGGAGCACAAAGCTGACACATTATTTAATTACTGTGAAACAATGATCTGTTATATGGTATGCTTAAGCATTGCAAACCATCAGGAAAGACTGGAATTTTTACAATATATTGGAGGTAAATAGCTACCAAGCAGATGAGTGCATTTTATTCTGCAGAGAGGCTAAACGTCAAGGAAAGATACAAAACAACATTTCCTTCCACAACACATTTTAGGTATGATCTGCAAAGGGCACATGCATTTCAGTTCTAGTTGAGATTTGTGTTAAAATGGCCTCCCAGGGGTATTCCTGTTTGATTCTACCTTCTTTGGCTTTTGTAGTAGATCAAATTCCTCTTCCCTGGACAGAAGGAAAGAGAAGGCATCAAACTTTCCTCCAGGTAAGGACACCTCACCACATTAATGGTCAAGTTAACTCTGCTGTACTTCCTCCAGCCTCAGTTTGAGAAAGAGGTAATATTTTTGAAGATAACACCATCTTTGATGTAGTGGTGATACTTGTATGGATGATACTATTCCCACCTTGGTCACACAAGGCACTCCAAGTGCTTTAAATACCTTTGAATCTGTTGCCTTTGTTGCTAGCGAATGTGGTGTGGGAGGCACTGGTGGGGAGAGCAGCCTGTGAGCACAGCATAGCACCGGCACCCCAGCAGCCACGGGACCCGCAGAGCTCCCCAGCGCCATCGGCCCTGTGTGGCACTGGGTTTCTGCAGCAGAGACATTGGGGTCCAGGGTTTTAAATCAGCAATCTCCTGACATTTTAAAACATAAATTGGAGATTTCAGGTAGTATTCTGCTTAAATTGTGGATC
Source organism: Apaloderma vittatum (assembly GCF_000703405.1). Lineage (NCBI taxonomy): Eukaryota > Metazoa > Chordata > Aves > Trogoniformes > Trogonidae > Apaloderma > Apaloderma vittatum. Next base: position 89,420 of record NW_009730474.1, read on the forward strand.
AGTTCTAAAAAGTGGCATTGTAAACCAGTACCATGCAGCTCTATGTTTATTGAGTCTCAGTGGTTTACAAATAAAATAAAATCTCTTTATAAGCTTGTAGCCACTGCAAGCTCAGCTTCGAACTGCAAATTAGGCTGAGCTCCTCCTGCCTTGTGCTTCAGCACCCATAATAAAAGTTAAAGGTCCAGTTGTTGACCTCCTCTCTACCTGCCCACTGCTCAAGCCAACCACAGAAATACAAGAGGTGTACTAAGGACTGTCGCTAGATTTGCAATTGAAACTTATTTCCTGTTCATACTAACAATACCCTGATTACTTGAATAAAACACTGATTACTCGAATAAAACCCTGATTACTCTCATATTGTTGTATTGGTTCTGTAGCAGGAATAAATAATATGA